>NW_026644602.1:300000-439875 GCF_030020395.1 Manis pentadactyla | reverse complement strand
CAAAAAGTGATGGATTGTTGGGTACTGGTGTAGAGTATTGTGGAATGGAGTCGAATGGACTGAAATGTGGTGGAATAGACGGGTCTGAATGTGCTTTAAGCAAATGGTTATCTGTGCATGTGAGTGTGCAGCTATGTGTGTTTGTGTGAGTGTTTCTGATTGGGATTCTGTGTGTGCGTTTGCTAGACTGTGTTTGTGATGGTGAGAGGGTGCTGTGTGAGTGTGCAGGTTTCTGAGCGGTAGGGCGAGAGTGAGTTTATATAAGTGGCTGGAGCATGTATATGAGTGTGATTATGCAGGTGTGCTTACGTGTGGGTGTGATTGTGACTGTGTGTGCGTATGAGAGCATTGAGACTGTAAGTGTCTGTGGGCCTCTGTGTGTAGTTGTGTAGTGTATGTGACAGTTTGTGAGTGCATGAGTCTGTGTGTGTTGGTAGGTGTGTGAGTGTGTGATGGTGTGTGCATGTGTGTCCGTGCGTTTGTCTGCATTCGTCTGTGAGTCCGTGTGCGACAGTTTGTGTGTCTCTGCGTGTATGTAGGTGTGTTTGTGTGAGAGTGTGTGATTGAGAATATGTGATAGTGAGTGAGATTCTGTGAGAGTGAGTGTGTGTGAGCAAGTGTGCAAGGGCAGTGTGTGAGCGTGTAAGTGTATAAGTGGTGTTCATATGTGAATGTGTTTTATTCCCTGAGAGCAAGAGTGTTTTAATGTTCAGGTGAGTGTGTGTCTGTGAGAGACTAGTTGTGAGAGTGGGAGTGCTAATCAGTGTATGAGTGACTGTGTTTTGTTTGCTTTTGTATGTTAGTGCGTGTGAGTCTTTGACTGTGGGTGTGCAGGAGTCTGTGTGCGGGAGTGTTGTGTGAGACAGTGTGTGTAACTCTATTTATCTTGTTGTGAGTGTGTGTGTCCGTGTGTGACTGAAGGTGAGTGTTTGAGTGTGTGTGATTGTGCATGTGCGTTATAGTGTTCAAGTGTGCATATTGCTGTGTGTGCTACAGTGAGTGTGAATGTAAGAGTGAAATTGTGTGTGCCTGAGTGTGATTGTGTCTGTGTGTGTCTGTGTGTGTAAGTGTGAGTGTGAATGTGTTCGAAATTTGTGAGTGACTGTGTGTGAATGTGAGTGTTTGTGTATGAATTTGTGTGAATGTTAGTGTGCACATGTGTGAGGGACATTTCATGAGAACGATTGACAGCATGTGTGAGTGTGCATATATGAGTCTGTGTGTGTGTGAGTGGGTGAATGAGTATGAGTGAGAGAGAGTGTAGGAGTGTGTGAGTGTGTGTTTGTGAGTGTGTATACAAGACTGTTGGATGAATGTGTGTGTTTGTGTGATTTTGCGTGTGCGCGTGAATTTGTGTCTGTGTGTGCATGTATGTGTGTTTGTGTGAATGTGTGGGTCTGTCAGTGTGTGTGTGTCAGTGTGAGTGAGTGAGGGTGATGGGCTGAAATATGATGCAGCCTGCGGTGTGATGTGTGACATTGATTGTGAATGGGAATGTAGGTCTGTGACAGTGTGTGTGAGATTGTGTTAGACTGTGAGTGTGTGTTGCTGTGTGTGAGAGTGCTTGATGGTGTGTTTGGATAGTTGTTTGTGTTGGCATACGTGTGAGTCTGTGACAATATGTGTAACTGTGAAACTAGGTGTATGTCTGTGATTTTGTGTGAATGTGGATATGTCATTGTGTGTGTTTCTGTGAGAGTGTGTGTGTGTAAGGGTGCAAGTGGCTGTGTGTGTGTGTGAGAGTGAGGAAGGTGATTGTATGTGATTGTGTGAGACTGTATGAGGAGGTGTGATTTAGTGTTGTGTTTAGTGTGTTTGTGAGAGACTAGTTGTGAGAGTGGGAGTGTTATTCTGCATGTATGACTGACTGTGTGCGCTTCGGTTTGTATGAGAGTGTGTGTGTGTGTTAGAATGTGGGTGTACATGTGTGGGAGCATGTGTGGGAGTTTTTAGTGTGTCTGTGAGAGTGTGTGTGAAATTGAATATGAGATAGTGTAATAGCTTCTGTGTGATAGTGTAAGTGTGCAAGGGGCAGTGTGTGAGTGTGTGAGAGTGTGAGAGGTATTCATATTTGATTGTTGTATTTTTATTGTGAGCAGGAGTGTTTTACTGTTCAGGTGAGTGTGTATTTGTGAGAGACTGAGTTGGAGTGTAACTCTGCGTTTATGAGAGACAGTGTGTGTTTGAGTTTGTATGGGAGTGTGAGTATTAGTGTGTGTGCATTTGAGTGAGAGTGTGTGTGTGAGCTATGAGTGTGAACGTGTGTGCTCGAGAGTATTTCTGGTTGAGTATGTGCGAGCATATGGAACAGAATGTGTGAGAGAGAGTGTGTGTGCATGTGTGTTAGCATTCATGTGTGCATATAGGTGTGTGTGATTCAGTGAGTGCGAGACGGTAAGGCTGTGTGTGCCTGAGTGTGTGTATGTGTGACTGAGTATATTTGTGCGTATGAATGTGATCGTGAGTATCGGAGATACTCTGTGTGTGTGAGTGTGTGATTTTTTGTATGAATGTGAGTGTCTGAGTGTGCGCATGGTGATGGACTTTGTGTGAGAGCAAATGTGGCATGTGTGAGTGTGCATTTGTGAGTCTGCATGTGTGTGAGTGGGTGAATGTGTACGTGTGTGTGAGAGAGTAGGAGTGTGTGTGAGCGATTGTTTGTGTATGTGTATACAAGACTGTAGCATGGCTGTGTGAGATTATTTCATTTTTGTGAGTGTGTGAGTTATTGTGTGTCTGTGTGTGTGCACGCATATGTATGAGAGTGTGTTTGTGTGAATGTTTGTCTGAATGTGCGGTACCGTGCGTGTGTCTGTGTGTGTGCCAGTGTGAGTGTGTGATGAGAATGTTGTGAAATATGCAACAAATGTGCCTGAGAGGTTTGATGACGAAATGGGTCATCTCTGATGTAACGGAAAGCCATAGAACGTGGTGGGAGACTACAGATAGTAGAGCAATGTTGAGGAATTTATTGGAATGTGGTGTATTGTGGCGCAATAGATGGATACTGTGTGTCATGGAAGAGAATGGATCCTTTGATGGAATGAAACGCAGTAGAACGTGGTGGATTGTTGTGGAATGGAGCAGAATGTTGTGAAATGGAGTAGAGTGCCGTGCATTGTGATGCAGGGGAGGGAACCTGAGTGGTTTGGACGCGATGGTAGCCTTCTTGCATGGAATGCAATGCAACAAAAAGTGATGGATTGTTGGGTACTGGTGTAGAGGATTGTGGAATGGAGTCGAATGGACTGAAATGTGGTGGAATAGACGGGTCTGAATGTGCTTTAAGCAAATGGTTATCTGTGCATGTGAGTGTGCAGCTATGTGTGTTTGTGTGAGTGTTTCTGATTGGGATTCTGTGTGTGCGTTTGCTAGACTGTGTTTGTGATGGTGAGAGGGTGCTGTGTGAGTGTGCAGGTTTCTGAGCGGTAGGGCGAGAGTGAGTTTATATAAGTGGCTGGAGCATGTATATGAGTGTGATTATGCAGGTGTGCTTACGTGTGGGTGTGATTGTGACTGTGTGTGCGTATGAGAGCATTGAGACTGTAAGTGTCTGTGGGCCTCTGTGTGTAGTTGTGTAGTGTATGTGACAGTTTGTGAGTGCATGAGTCTGTGTGTGTTGGTAGGTGTGTGAGTGTGTGATGGTGTGTGCATGTGTGTCCGTGCGTTTGTCTGCATTCGTCTGTGAGTCCGTGTGCGACAGTTTGTGTGTCTCTGCGTGTATGTAGGTGTGTTTGTGTGAGAGTGTGTGATTGAGAATATGTGATAGTGAGTGAGATTCTGTGAGAGTGAGTGTGTGTGAGCAAGTGTGCAAGGGCAGTGTGTGAGCGTGTAAGTGTATAAGTGGTGTTCATATGTGAATGTGTTTTATTCCCTGAGAGCAAGAGTGTTTTAATGTTCAGGTGAGTGTGTGTCTGTGAGAGACTAGTTGTGAGAGTGGGAGTGCTAATCTGTGTATGAGTGACTGTGTTTTGTTTGCTTTTGTATGTTAGTGCGTGTGAGTCTTTGACTGTGGGTGTGCAGGTGTCTGTGTGCGGGAGTGTTGTGTGAGACAGTGTGTGTAACTCTATTTATCTTGTTGTGAGTGTGTGTGTCCGTGTGTGACTGAAGGTGAGTGTTTGAGTGTGTGTGATTGTGCATGTGCGTTATAGTGTTCAAGTGTGCATATTGCTGTGTGTGCTACAGTGAGTGTGAATGTAAGAGTGAAATTGTGTGTGCCTGAGTGTGATTGTGTCTGTGTGTGTCTGTGTGTGTAAGTGTGAGTGTGAATGTGTTCGAAATTTGTGAGTGACTGTGTGTGAATGTGAGTGTTTGTGTATGAATTTGTGTGAATGTTAGTGTGCACATGTGTGAGGGACATTTCATGAGAACGATTGACAGCATGTGTGAGTGTGCATATATGAGTCTGTGTGTGTGTGAGTGGGTGAATGAGTATGAGTGAGAGAGAGTGTAGGAGTGTGTGAGTGTGTGTTTGTGAGTGTGTATACAAGACTGTTGGATGAATGTGTGTGTTTGTGTGATTTTGCGTGTGCGCGTGAATTTGTGTCTGTGTGTGCATGTATGTGTGTTTGTGTGAATGTGTGGGTCTGTCAGTGTGTGTGTGTCAGTGTGAGTGAGTGAGGGTGATGGGCTGAAATATGATGCAGCCTGCGGTGTGATGTGTGACATTGATTGTGAATGGGAATGTAGGTCTGTGACAGTGTGTGTGAGATTGTGTTAGACTGTGAGTGTGTGTTGCTGTGTGTGAGAGTGCTTGATGGTGTGTTTGGATAGTTGTTTGTGTTGGCATACGTGTGAGTCTGTGACAATATGTGTAACTGTGAAACTAGGTGTATGTCTGTGATTTTGTGTGAATGTGGATATGTCATTGTGTGTGTTTCTGTGAGAGTGTGTGTGTGTAAGGGTGCAAGTGGCTGTGTGTGTGTGTGAGAGTGAGGAAGGTGATTGTATGTGATTGTGTGAGACTGTATGAGGAGGTGTGATTTAGTGTTGTGTTTAGTGTGTTTGTGAGAGACTAGTTGTGAGAGTGGGAGTGTTATTCTGCATGTATGACTGACTGTGTGCGCTTCGGTTTGTATGAGAGTGTGTGTGTGTGTTAGAATGTGGGTGTACATGTGTGGGAGCATGTGTGGGAGTTTTTAGTGTGTCTGTGAGAGTGTGTGTGAAATTGAATATGAGATAGTGTAATAGCTTCTGTGTGATAGTGTAAGTGTGCAAGGGGCAGTGTGTGAGTGTGTGAGAGTGTGAGAGGTATTCATATTTGATTGTTGTATTTTTATTGTGAGCAGGAGTGTTTTACTGTTCAGGTGAGTGTGTATTTGTGAGAGACTGAGTTGGAGTGTAACTCTGCGTTTATGAGAGACAGTGTGTGTTTGAGTTTGTATGGGAGTGTGAGTATTAGTGTGTGTGCATTTGAGTGAGAGTGTGTGTGTGAGCTATGAGTGTGAACGTGTGTGCTCGAGAGTATTTCTGGTTGAGTATGTGCGAGCATATGGAACAGAATGTGTGAGAGAGAGTGTGTGTGCATGTGTGTTAGCATTCATGTGTGCATATAGGTGTGTGTGATTCAGTGAGTGCGAGACGGTAAGGCTGTGTGTGCCTGAGTGTGTGTATGTGTGACTGAGTATATTTGTGCGTATGAATGTGATCGTGAGTATCGGAGATACTCTGTGTGTGTGAGTGTGTGATTTTTTGTATGAATGTGAGTGTCTGAGTGTGCGCATGGTGATGGACTTTGTGTGAGAGCAAATGTGGCATGTGTGAGTGTGCATTTGTGAGTCTGCATGTGTGTGAGTGGGTGAATGTGTACGTGTGTGTGAGAGAGTAGGAGTGTGTGTGAGCGATTGTTTGTGTATGTGTATACAAGACTGTAGCATGGCTGTGTGAGATTATTTCATTTTTGTGAGTGTGTGAGTTATTGTGTGTCTGTGTGTGTGCACGCATATGTATGAGAGTGTGTTTGTGTGAATGTTTGTCTGAATGTGCGGTACCGTGCGTGTGTCTGTGTGTGTGCCAGTGTGAGTGTGTGATGAGAATGTTGTGAAATATGCAACAAATGTGCCTGAGAGGTTTGATGACGAAATGGGTCATCTCTGATGTAACGGAAAGCCATAGAACGTGGTGGGAGACTACAGATAGTAGAGCAATGTTGAGGAATTTATTGGAATGTGGTGTATTGTGGCGCAATAGATGGATACTGTGTGTCATGGAAGAGAATGGATCCTTTGATGGAATGAAACGCAGTAGAACGTGGTGGATTGTTGTGGAATGGAGCAGAATGTTGTGAAATGGAGTAGAGTGCCGTGCATTGTGATGCAGGGGAGGGAACCTGAGTGGTTTGGACGCGATGGTAGCCTTCTTGCATGGAATGCAATGCAACAAAAAGTGATGGATTGTTGGGTACTGGTGTAGAGTATTGTGGAATGGAGTCGAATGGACTGAAATGTGGTGGAATAGACGGGTCTGAATGTGCTTTAAGCAAATGGTTATCTGTGCATGTGAGTGTGCAGCTATGTGTGTTTGTGTGAGTGTTTCTGATTGGGATTCTGTGTGTGCGTTTGCTAGACTGTGTTTGTGATGGTGAGAGGGTGCTGTGTGAGTGTGCAGGTTTCTGAGCGGTAGGGCGAGAGTGAGTTTATATAAGTGGCTGGAGCATGTATATGAGTGTGATTATGCAGGTGTGCTTACGTGTGGGTGTGATTGTGACTGTGTGTGCGTATGAGAGCATTGAGACTGTAAGTGTCTGTGGGCCTCTGTGTGTAGTTGTGTAGTGTATGTGACAGTTTGTGAGTGCATGAGTCTGTGTGTGTTGGTAGGTGTGTGAGTGTGTGATGGTGTGTGCATGTGTGTCCGTGCGTTTGTCTGCATTCGTCTGTGAGTCCGTGTGCGACAGTTTGTGTGTCTCTGCGTGTATGTAGGTGTGTTTGTGTGAGAGTGTGTGATTGAGAATATGTGATAGTGAGTGAGATTCTGTGAGAGTGAGTGTGTGTGAGCAAGTGTGCAAGGGCAGTGTGTGAGCGTGTAAGTGTATAAGTGGTGTTCATATGTGAATGTGTTTTATTCCCTGAGAGCAAGAGTGTTTTAATGTTCAGGTGAGTGTGTGTCTGTGAGAGACTAGTTGTGAGAGTGGGAGTGCTAATCAGTGTATGAGTGACTGTGTTTTGTTTGCTTTTGTATGTTAGTGCGTGTGAGTCTTTGACTGTGGGTGTGCAGGAGTCTGTGTGCGGGAGTGTTGTGTGAGACAGTGTGTGTAACTCTATTTATCTTGTTGTGAGTGTGTGTGTCCGTGTGTGACTGAAGGTGAGTGTTTGAGTGTGTGTGATTGTGCATGTGCGTTATAGTGTTCAAGTGTGCATATTGCTGTGTGTGCTACAGTGAGTGTGAATGTAAGAGTGAAATTGTGTGTGCCTGAGTGTGATTGTGTCTGTGTGTGTCTGTGTGTGTAAGTGTGAGTGTGAATGTGTTCGAAATTTGTGAGTGACTGTGTGTGAATGTGAGTGTTTGTGTATGAATTTGTGTGAATGTTAGTGTGCACATGTGTGAGGGACATTTCATGAGAACGATTGACAGCATGTGTGAGTGTGCATATATGAGTCTGTGTGTGTGTGAGTGGGTGAATGAGTATGAGTGAGAGAGAGTGTAGGAGTGTGTGAGTGTGTGTTTGTGAGTGTGTATACAAGACTGTTGGATGAATGTGTGTGTTTGTGTGATTTTGCGTGTGCGCGTGAATTTGTGTCTGTGTGTGCATGTATGTGTGTTTGTGTGAATGTGTGGGTCTGTCAGTGTGTGTGTGTCAGTGTGAGTGAGTGAGGGTGATGGGCTGAAATATGATGCAGCCTGCGGTGTGATGTGTGACATTGATTGTGAATGGGAATGTAGGTCTGTGACAGTGTGTGTGAGATTGTGTTAGACTGTGAGTGTGTGTTGCTGTGTGTGAGAGTGCTTGATGGTGTGTTTGGATAGTTGTTTGTGTTGGCATACGTGTGAGTCTGTGACAATATGTGTAACTGTGAAACTAGGTGTATGTCTGTGATTTTGTGTGAATCTGGATATGTCATTGTGTGTGTTTCTGTGAGAGTGTGTGTGTGTAAGGGTGCAAGTGGCTGTGTGTGTGTGTGAGAGTGAGGAAGGTGATTGTATGTGATTGTGTGAGACTGTATGAGGAGGTGTGATTTAGTGTTGTGTTTAGTGTGTTTGTGAGAGACTAGTTGTGAGAGTGGGAGTGTTATTCTGCATGTATGACTGACTGTGTGCGCTTCGGTTTGTATGAGAGTGTGTGTGTGTGTTAGAATGTGGGTGTACATGTGTGGGAGCATGTGTGGGAGTTTTTAGTGTGTCTGTGAGAGTGTGTGTGAAATTGAATATGAGATAGTGTAATAGCTTCTGTGTGATAGTGTAAGTGTGCAAGGGGCAGTGTGTGAGTGTGTGAGAGTGTGAGAGGTATTC
This sequence comes from Manis pentadactyla, assembly GCF_030020395.1. Taxonomy (NCBI): domain Eukaryota; kingdom Metazoa; phylum Chordata; class Mammalia; order Pholidota; family Manidae; genus Manis; species Manis pentadactyla. The sequence goes on along the minus strand of NW_026644602.1, from coordinate 431,430 downwards.
ATATTTGATTGTTGTATTTTTATTGTGAGCAGGAGTGTTTTACTGTTCAGGTGAGTGTGTATTTGTGAGAGACTGAGTTGGAGTGTAACTCTGCGTTTATGAGAGACAGTGTGTGTTTGAGTTTGTATGGGAGTGTGAGTATTAGTGTGTGTGCATTTGAGTGAGAGTGTGTGTGTGAGCTATGAGTGTGAACGTGTGTGCTCGAGAGTATTTCTGGTTGAGTATGTGCGAGCATATGGAACAGAATGTGTGAGAGAGAGTGTGTGTGCATGTGTGTTAGCATTCATGTGTGCATATAGGTGTGTGTGATTCAGTGAGTGCGAGACGGTAAGGCTGTGTGTGCCTGAGTGTGTGTATGTGTGACTGAGTATATTTGTGCGTATGAATGTGATCGTGAGTATCGGAGATACTCTGTGTGTGTGAGTGTGTGATTTTTTGTATGAATGTGAGTGTCTGAGTGTGCGCATGGTGATGGACTTTGTGTGAGAGCAAATGTGGCATGTGTGAGTGTGCATTTGTGAGTCTGCATGTGTGTGAGTGGGTGAATGTGTACGTGTGTGTGAGAGAGTAGGAGTGTGTGTGAGCGATTGTTTGTGTATGTGTATACAAGACTGTAGCATGGCTGTGTGAGATTATTTCATTTTTGTGAGTGTGTGAGTTATTGTGTGTCTGTGTGTGTGCACGCATATGTATGAGAGTGTGTTTGTGTGAATGTTTGTCTGAATGTGCGGTACCGTGCGTGTGTCTGTGTGTGTGCCAGTGTGAGTGTGTGATGAGAATGTTGTGAAATATGCAACAAATGTGCCTGAGAGGTTTGATGACGAAATGGGTCATCTCTGATGTAACGGAAAGCCATAGAACGTGGTGGGAGACTACAGATAGTAGAGCAATGTTGAGGAATTTATTGGAATGTGGTGTATTGTGGCGCAATAGATGGATACTGTGTGTCATGGAAGAGAATGGATCCTTTGATGGAATGAAACGCAGTAGAACGTGGTGGATTGTTGTGGAATGGAGCAGAATGTTGTGAAATGGAGTAGAGTGCCGTGCATTGTGATGCAGGGGAGGGAACCTGAGTGGTTTGGACGCGATGGTAGCCTTCTTGCATGGAATGCAATGCAACAAAAAGTGATGGATTGTTGGGTACTGGTGTAGAGGATTGTGGAATGGAGTCGAATGGACTGAAATGTGGTGGAATAGACGGGTCTGAATGTGCTTTAAGCAAATGGTTATCTGTGCATGTGAGTGTGCAGCTATGTGTGTTTGTGTGAGTGTTTCTGATTGGGATTCTGTGTGTGCGTTTGCTAGACTGTGTTTGTGATGGTGAGAGGGTGCTGTGTGAGTGTGCAGGTTTCTGAGCGGTAGGGCGAGAGTGAGTTTATATAAGTGGCTGGAGCATGTATATGAGTGTGATTATGCAGGTGTGCTTACGTGTGGGTGTGATTGTGACTGTGTGTGCGTATGAGAGCATTGAGACTGTAAGTGTCTGTGGGCCTCTGTGTGTAGTTGTGTAGTGTATGTGACAGTTTGTGAGTGCATGAGTCTGTGTGTGTTGGTAGGTGTGTGAGTGTGTGATGGTGTGTGCATGTGTGTCCGTGCGTTTGTCTGCATTCGTCTGTGAGTCCGTGTGCGACAGTTTGTGTGTCTCTGCGTGTATGTAGGTGTGTTTGTGTGAGAGTGTGTGATTGAGAATATGTGATAGTGAGTGAGATTCTGTGAGAGTGAGTGTGTGTGAGCAAGTGTGCAAGGGCAGTGTGTGAGCGTGTAAGTGTATAAGTGGTGTTCATATGTGAATGTGTTTTATTCCCTGAGAGCAAGAGTGTTTTAATGTTCAGGTGAGTGTGTGTCTGTGAGAGACTAGTTGTGAGAGTGGGAGTGCTAATCAGTGTATGAGTGACTGTGTTTTGTTTGCTTTTGTATGTTAGTGCGTGTGAGTCTTTGACTGTGGGTGTGCAGGAGTCTGTGTGCGGGAGTGTTGTGTGAGACAGTGTGTGTAACTCTATTTATCTTGTTGTGAGTGTGTGTGTCCGTGTGTGACTGAAGGTGAGTGTTTGAGTGTGTGTGATTGTGCATGTGCGTTATAGTGTTCAAGTGTGCATATTGCTGTGTGTGCTACAGTGAGTGTGAATGTAAGAGTGAAATTGTGTGTGCCTGAGTGTGATTGTGTCTGTGTGTGTCTGTGTGTGTAAGTGTGAGTGTGAATGTGTTCGAAATTTGTGAGTGACTGTGTGTGAATGTGAGTGTTTGTGTATGAATTTGTGTGAATGTTAGTGTGCACATGTGTGAGGGACATTTCATGAGAACGATTGACAGCATGTGTGAGTGTGCATATATGAGTCTGTGTGTGTGTGAGTGGGTGAATGAGTATGAGTGAGAGAGAGTGTAGGAGTGTGTGAGTGTGTGTTTGTGAGTGTGTATACAAGACTGTTGGATGAATGTGTGTGTTTGTGTGATTTTGCGTGTGCGCGTGAATTTGTGTCTGTGTGTGCATGTATGTGTGTTTGTGTGAATGTGTGGGTCTGTCAGTGTGTGTGTGTCAGTGTGAGTGAGTGAGGGTGATGGGCTGAAATATGATGCAGCCTGCGGTGTGATGTGTGACATTGATTGTGAATGGGAATGTAGGTCTGTGACAGTGTGTGTGAGATTGTGTTAGACTGTGAGTGTGTGTTGCTGTGTGTGAGAGTGCTTGATGGTGTGTTTGGATAGTTGTTTGTGTTGGCATACGTGTGAGTCTGTGACAATATGTGTAACTGTGAAACTAGGTGTATGTCTGTGATTTTGTGTGAATGTGGATATGTCATTGTGTGTGTTTCTGTGAGAGTGTGTGTGTGTAAGGGTGCAAGTGGCTGTGTGTGTGTGTGAGAGTGAGGAAGGTGATTGTATGTGATTGTGTGAGACTGTATGAGGAGGTGTGATTTAGTGTTGTGTTTAGTGTGTTTGTGAGAGACTAGTTGTGAGAGTGGGAGTGTTATTCTGCATGTATGACTGACTGTGTGCGCTTCGGTTTGTATGAGAGTGTGTGTGTGTGTTAGAATGTGGGTGTACATGTGTGGGAGCATGTGTGGGAGTTTTTAGTGTGTCTGTGAGAGTGTGTGTGAAATTGAATATGAGATAGTGTAATAGCTTCTGTGTGATAGTGTAAGTGTGCAAGGGGCAGTGTGTGAGTGTGTGAGAGTGTGAGAGGTATTCATATTTGATTGTTGTATTTTTATTGTGAGCAGGAGTGTTTTACTGTTCAGGTGAGTGTGTATTTGTGAGAGACTGAGTTGGAGTGTAACTCTGCGTTTATGAGAGACAGTGTGTGTTTGAGTTTGTATGGGAGTGTGAGTATTAGTGTGTGTGCATTTGAGTGAGAGTGTGTGTGTGAGCTATGAGTGTGAACGTGTGTGCTCGAGAGTATTTCTGGTTGAGTATGTGCGAGCATATGGAACAGAATGTGTGAGAGAGAGTGTGTGTGCATGTGTGTTAGCATTCATGTGTGCATATAGGTGTGTGTGATTCAGTGAGTGCGAGACGGTAAGGCTGTGTGTGCCTGAGTGTGTGTATGTGTGACTGAGTATATTTGTGCGTATGAATGTGATCGTGAGTATCGGAGATACTCTGTGTGTGTGAGTGTGTGATTTTTTGTATGAATGTGAGTGTCTGAGTGTGCGCATGGTGATGGACTTTGTGTGAGAGCAAATGTGGCATGTGTGAGTGTGCATTTGTGAGTCTGCATGTGTGTGAGTGGGTGAATGTGTACGTGTGTGTGAGAGAGTAGGAGTGTGTGTGAGCGATTGTTTGTGTATGTGTATACAAGACTGTAGCATGGCTGTGTGAGATTATTTCATTTTTGTGAGTGTGTGAGTTATTGTGTGTCTGTGTGTGTGCACGCATATGTATGAGAGTGTGTTTGTGTGAATGTTTGTCTGAATGTGCGGTACCGTGCGTGTGTCTGTGTGTGTGCCAGTGTGAGTGTGTGATGAGAATGTTGTGAAATATGCAACAAATGTGCCTGAGAGGTTTGATGACGAAATGGGTCATCTCTGATGTAACGGAAAGCCATAGAACGTGGTGGGAGACTACAGATAGTAGAGCAATGTTGAGGAATTTATTGGAATGTGGTGTATTGTGGCGCAATAGATGGATACTGTGTGTCATGGAAGAGAATGGATCCTTTGATGGAATGAAACGCAGTAGAACGTGGTGGATTGTTGTGGAATGGAGCAGAATGTTGTGAAATGGAGTAGAGTGCCGTGCATTGTGATGCAGGGGAGGGAACCTGAGTGGTTTGGACGCGATGGTAGCCTTCTTGCATGGAATGCAATGCAACAAAAAGTGATGGATTGTTGGGTACTGGTGTAGAGGATTGTGGAATGGAGTCGAATGGACTGAAATGTGGTGGAATAGACGGGTCTGAATGTGCTTTAAGCAAATGGTTATCTGTGCATGTGAGTGTGCAGCTATGTGTGTTTGTGTGAGTGTTTCTGATTGGGATTCTGTGTGTGCGTTTGCTAGACTGTGTTTGTGATGGTGAGAGGGTGCTGTGTGAGTGTGCAGGTTTCTGAGCGGTAGGGCGAGAGTGAGTTTATATAAGTGGCTGGAGCATGTATATGAGTGTGATTATGCAGGTGTGCTTACGTGTGGGTGTGATTGTGACTGTGTGTGCGTATGAGAGCATTGAGACTGTAAGTGTCTGTGGGCCTCTGTGTGTAGTTGTGTAGTGTATGTGACAGTTTGTGAGTGCATGAGTCTGTGTGTGTTGGTAGGTGTGTGAGTGTGTGATGGTGTGTGCATGTGTGTCCGTGCGTTTGTCTGCATTCGTCTGTGAGTCCGTGTGCGACAGTTTGTGTGTCTCTGCGTGTATGTAGGTGTGTTTGTGTGAGAGTGTGTGATTGAGAATATGTGATAGTGAGTGAGATTCTGTGAGAGTGAGTGTGTGTGAGCAAGTGTGCAAGGGCAGTGTGTGAGCGTGTAAGTGTATAAGTGGTGTTCATATGTGAATGTGTTTTATTCCCTGAGAGCAAGAGTGTTTTAATGTTCAGGTGAGTGTGTGTCTGTGAGAGACTAGTTGTGAGAGTGGGAGTGCTAATCAGTGTATGAGTGACTGTGTTTTGTTTGCTTTTGTATGTTAGTGCGTGTGAGTCTTTGACTGTGGGTGTGCAGGAGTCTGTGTGCGGGAGTGTTGTGTGAGACAGTGTGTGTAACTCTATTTATCTTGTTGTGAGTGTGTGTGTCCGTGTGTGACTGAAGGTGAGTGTTTGAGTGTGTGTGATTGTGCATGTGCGTTATAGTGTTCAAGTGTGCATATTGCTGTGTGTGCTACAGTGAGTGTGAATGTAAGAGTGAAATTGTGTGTGCCTGAGTGTGATTGTGTCTGTGTGTGTCTGTGTGTGTAAGTGTGAGTGTGAATGTGTTCGAAATTTGTGAGTGACTGTGTGTGAATGTGAGTGTTTGTGTATGAATTTGTGTGAATGTTAGTGTGCACATGTGTGAGGGACATTTCATGAGAACGATTGACAGCATGTGTGAGTGTGCATATATGAGTCTGTGTGTGTGTGAGTGGGTGAATGAGTATGAGTGAGAGAGAGTGTAGGAGTGTGTGAGTGTGTGTTTGTGAGTGTGTATACAAGACTGTTGGATGAATGTGTGTGTTTGTGTGATTTTGCGTGTGCGCGTGAATTTGTGTCTGTGTGTGCATGTATGTGTGTTTGTGTGAATGTGTGGGTCTGTCAGTGTGTGTGTGTCAGTGTGAGTGAGTGAGGGTGATGGGCTGAAATATGATGCAGCCTGCGGTGTGATGTGTGACATTGATTGTGAATGGGAATGTAGGTCTGTGACAGTGTGTGTGAGATTGTGTTAGACTGTGAGTGTGTGTTGCTGTGTGTGAGAGTGCTTGATGGTGTGTTTGGATAGTTGTTTGTGTTGGCATACGTGTGAGTCTGTGACAATATGTGTAACTGTGAAACTAGGTGTATGTCTGTGATTTTGTGTGAATGTGGATATGTCATTGTGTGTGTTTCTGTGAGAGTGTGTGTGTGTAAGGGTGCAAGTGGCTGTGTGTGTGTGTGAGAGTGAGGAAGGTGATTGTATGTGATTGTGTGAGACTGTATGAGGAGGTGTGATTTAGTGTTGTGTTTAGTGTGTTTGTGAGAGACTAGTTGTGAGAGTGGGAGTGTTATTCTGCATGTATGACTGACTGTGTGCGCTTCGGTTTGTATGAGAGTGTGTGTGTGTGTTAGAATGTGGGTGTACATGTGTGGGAGCATGTGTGGGAGTTTTTAGTGTGTCTGTGAGAGTGTGTGTGAAATTGAATATGAGATAGTGTAATAGCTTCTGTGTGATAGTGTAAGTGTGCAAGGGGCAGTGTGTGAGTGTGTGAGAGTGTGAGAGGTATTCATATTTGATTGTTGTATTTTTATTGTGAGCAGGAGTGTTTTACTGTTCAGGTGAGTGTGTATTTGTGAGAGACTGAGTTGGAGTGTAACTCTGCGTTTATGAGAGACAGTGTGTGTTTGAGTTTGTATGGGAGTGTGAGTATTAGTGTGTGTGCATTTGAGTGAGAGTGTGTGTGTGAGCTATGAGTGTGAACGTGTGTGCTCGAGAGTATTTCTGGTTGAGTATGTGCGAGCATATGGAACAGAATGTGTGAGAGAGAGTGTGTGTGCATGTGTGTTAGCATTCATGTGTGCATATAGGTGTGTGTGATTCAGTGAGTGCGAGACGGTAAGGCTGTGTGTGCCTGAGTGTGTGTATGTGTGACTGAGTATATTTGTGCGTATGAATGTGATCGTGAGTATCGGAGATACTCTGTGTGTGTGAGTGTGTGATTTTTTGTATGAATGTGAGTGTCTGAGTGTGCGCATGGTGATGGACTTTGTGTGAGAGCAAATGTGGCATGTGTGAGTGTGCATTTGTGAGTCTGCATGTGTGTGAGTGGGTGAATGTGTACGTGTGTGTGAGAGAGTAGGAGTGTGTGTGAGCGATTGTTTGTGTATGTGTATACAAGACTGTAGCATGGCTGTGTGAGATTATTTCATTTTTGTGAGTGTGTGAGTTATTGTGTGTCTGTGTGTGTGCACGCATATGTATGAGAGTGTGTTTGTGTGAATGTTTGTCTGAATGTGCGGTACCGTGCGTGTGTCTGTGTGTGTGCCAGTGTGAGTGTGTGATGAGAATGTTGTGAAATATGCAACAAATGTGCCTGAGAGGTTTGATGACGAAATGGGTCATCTCTGATGTAACGGAAAGCCATAGAACGTGGTGGGAGACTACAGATAGTAGAGCAATGTTGAGGAATTTATTGGAATGTGGTGTATTGTGGCGCAATAGATGGATACTGTGTGTCATGGAAGAGAATGGATCCTTTGATGGAATGAAACGCAGTAGAACGTGGTGGATTGTTGTGGAATGGAGCAGAATGTTGTGAAATGGAGTAGAGTGCCGTGCATTGTGATGCAGGGGAGGGAACCTGAGTGGTTTGGACGCGATGGTAGCCTTCTTGCATGGAATGCAATGCAACAAAAAGTGATGGATTGTTGGGTACTGGTGTAGAGTATTGTGGAATGGAGTCGAATGGACTGAAATGTGGTGGAATAGACGGGTCTGAATGTGCTTTAAGCAAATGGTTATCTGTGCATGTGAGTGTGCAGCTATGTGTGTTTGTGTGAGTGTTTCTGATTGGGATTCTGTGTGTGCGTTTGCTAGACTGTGTTTGTGATGGTGAGAGGGTGCTGTGTGAGTGTGCAGGTTTCTGAGCGGTAGGGCGAGAGTGAGTTTATATAAGTGGCTGGAGCATGTATATGAGTGTGATTATGCAGGTGTGCTTACGTGTGGGTGTGATTGTGACTGTGTGTGCGTATGAGAGCATTGAGACTGTAAGTGTCTGTGGGCCTCTGTGTGTAGTTGTGTAGTGTATGTGACAGTTTGTGAGTGCATGAGTCTGTGTGTGTTGGTAGGTGTGTGAGTGTGTGATGGTGTGTGCATGTGTGTCCGTGCGTTTGTCTGCATTCGTCTGTGAGTCCGTGTGCGACAGTTTGTGTGTCTCTGCGTGTATGTAGGTGTGTTTGTGTGAGTGTGTGTGATTGAGAATATGTGATAGTGAGTGAGATTCTGTGAGTGAGTGTGTGTGAGCAAGTGTGCAAGGGCAGTGTGTGAGCGTGTAAGTGTATAAGTGGTGTTCATATGTGAATGTGTTTTATTCCCTGAGAGCAAGAGTGTTTTAATGTTCAGGTGAGTGTGTGTCTGTGAGAGACTAGTTGTGAGAGTGGGAGTGCTAATCAGTGTATGAGTGACTGTGTTTTGTTTGCTTTTGTATGTTAGTGCGTGTGAGTCTTTGACTGTGGGTGTGCAGGAGTCTGTGTGCGGGAGTGTTGTGTGAGACAGTGTGTGTAACTCTATTTATCTTGTTGTGAGTGTGTGTGTCCGTGTGTGACTGAAGGTGAGTGTTTGAGTGTGTGTGATTGTGCATGTGCGTTATAGTGTTCAAGTGTGCATATTGCTGTGTGTGCTACAGTGAGTGTGAATGTAAGAGTGAAATTGTGTGTGCCTGAGTGTGATTGTGTCTGTGTGTGTCTGTGTGTGTAAGTGTGAGTGTGAATGTGTTCGAAATTTGTGAGTGACTGTGTGTGAATGTGAGTGTTTGTGTATGAATTTGTGTGAATGTTAGTGTGCACATGTGTGAGGGACATTTCATGAGAACGATTGACAGCATGTGTGAGTGTGCATATATGAGTCTGTGTGTGTGTGAGTGGGTGAATGAGTATGAGTGAGAGAGAGTGTAGGAGTGTGTGAGTGTGTGTTTGTGAGTGTGTATACAAGACTGTTGGATGAATGTGTGTGTTTGTGTGATTTTGCGTGTGCGCGTGAATTTGTGTCTGTGTGTGCATGTATGTGTGTTTGTGTGAATGTGTGGGTCTGTCAGTGTGTGTGTGTCAGTGTGAGTGAGTGAGGGTGATGGGCTGAAATATGATGCAGCCTGCGGTGTGATGTGTGACATTGATTGTGAATGGGAATGTAGGTCTGTGACAGTGTGTGTGAGATTGTGTTAGACTGTGAGTGTGTGTTGCTGTGTGTGAGAGTGCTTGATGGTGTGTTTGGATAGTTGTTTGTGTTGGCATACGTGTGAGTCTGTGACAATATGTGTAACTGTGAAACTAGGTGTATGTCTGTGATTTTGTGTGAATGTGGATATGTCATTGTGTGTGTTTCTGTGAGAGTGTGTGTGTGTAAGGGTGCAAGTGGCTGTGTGTGTGTGTGAGAGTGAGGAAGGTGATTGTATGTGATTGTGTGAGACTGTATGAGGAGGTGTGATTTAGTGTTGTGTTTAGTGTGTTTGTGAGAGACTAGTTGTGAGAGTGGGAGTGTTATTCTGCATGTATGACTGACTGTGTGCGCTTCGGTTTGTATGAGAGTGTGTGTGTGTGTTAGAATGTGGGTGTACATGTGTGGGAGCATGTGTGGGAGTTTTTAGTGTGTCTGTGAGAGTGTGTGTGAAATTGAATATGAGATAGTGTAATAGCTTCTGTGTGATAGTGTAAGTGTGCAAGGGGCAGTGTGTGAGTGTGTGAGAGTGTGAGAGGTATTCATATTTGATTGTTGTATTTTTATTGTGAGCAGGAGTGTTTTACTGTTCAGGTGAGTGTGTATTTGTGAGAGACTGAGTTGGAGTGTAACTCTGCGTTTATGAGAGACAGTGTGTGTTTGAGTTTGTATGGGAGTGTGAGTATTAGTGTGTGTGCATTTGAGTGAGAGTGTGTGTGTGAGCTATGAGTGTGAACGTGTGTGCTCGAGAGTATTTCTGGTTGAGTATGTGCGAGCATATGGAACAGAATGTGTGAGAGAGAGTGTGTGTGCATGTGTGTTAGCATTCATGTGTGCATATAGGTGTGTGTGATTCAGTGAGTGCGAGACGGTAAGGCTGTGTGTGCCTGAGTGTGTGTATGTGTGACTGAGTATATTTGTGCGTATGAATGTGATCGTGAGTATCGGAGATACTCTGTGTGTGTGAGTGTGTGATTTTTTGTATGAATGTGAGTGTCTGAGTGTGCGCATGGTGATGGACTTTGTGTGAGAGCAAATGTGGCATGTGTGAGTGTGCATTTGTGAGTCTGCATGTGTGTGAGTGGGTGAATGTGTACGTGTGTGTGAGAGAGTAGGAGTGTGTGTGAGCGATTGTTTGTGTATGTGTATACAAGACTGTAGCATGGCTGTGTGAGATTATTTCATTTTTGTGAGTGTGTGAGTTATTGTGTGTCTGTGTGTGTGCACGCATATGTATGAGAGTGTGTTTGTGTGAATGTTTGTCTGAATGTGCGGTACCGTGCGTGTGTCTGTGTGTGTGCCAGTGTGAGTGTGTGATGAGAATGTTGTGAAATATGCAACAAATGTGCCTGAGAGGTTTGATGACGAAATGGGTCATCTCTGATGTAACGGAAAGCCATAGAACGTGGTGGGAGACTACAGATAGTAGAGCAATGTTGAGGAATTTATTGGAATGTGGTGTATTGTGGCGCAATAGATGGATACTGTGTGTCATGGAAGAGAATGGATCCTTTGATGGAATGAAACGCAGTAGAACGTGGTGGATTGTTGTGGAATGGAGCAGAATGTTGTGAAATGGAGTAGAGTGCCGTGCATTGTGATGCAGGGGAGGGAACCTGAGTGGTTTGGACGCGATGGTAGCCTTCTTGCATGGAATGCAATGCAACAAAAAGTGATGGATTGTTGGGTACTGGTGTAGAGGATTGTGGAATGGAGTCGAATGGACTGAAATGTGGTGGAATAGACGGGTCTGAATGTGCTTTAAGCAAATGGTTATCTGTGCATGTGAGTGTGCAGCTATGTGTGTTTGTGTGAGTGTTTCTGATTGGGATTCTGTGTGTGCGTTTGCTAGACTGTGTTTGTGATGGTGAGAGGGTGCTGTGTGAGTGTGCAGGTTTCTGAGCGGTAGGGCGAGAGTGAGTTTATATAAGTGGCTGGAGCATGTATATGAGTGTGATTATGCAGGTGTGCTTACGTGTGGGTGTGATTGTGACTGTGTGTGCGTATGAGAGCATTGAGACTGTAAGTGTCTGTGGGCCTCTGTGTGTAGTTGTGTAGTGTATGTGACAGTTTGTGAGTGCATGAGTCTGTGTGTGTTGGTAGGTGTGTGAGTGTGTGATGGTGTGTGCATGTGTGTCCGTGCGTTTGTCTGCATTCGTCTGTGAGTCCGTGTGCGACAGTTTGTGTGTCTCTGCGTGTATGTAGGTGTGTTTGTGTGAGAGTGTGTGATTGAGAATATGTGATAGTGAGTGAGATTCTGTGAGAGTGAGTGTGTGTGAGCAAGTGTGCAAGGGCAGTGTGTGAGCGTGTAAGTGTATAAGTGGTGTTCATATGTGAATGTGTTTTATTCCCTGAGAGCAAGAGTGTTTTAATGTTCAGGTGAGTGTGTGTCTGTGAGAGACTAGTTGTGAGAGTGGGAGTGCTAATCAGTGTATGAGTGACTGTGTTTTGTTTGCTTTTGTATGTTAGTGCGTGTGAGTCTTTGACTGTGGGTGTGCAGGTGTCTGTGTGCGGGAGTGTTGTGTGAGACTGTGTGTAACTCTATTTATCTTGTTGTGAGTGTGTGTGTCCGTGTGTGACTGAAGGTGAGTGTTTGAGTGTGTGTGATTGTGCATGTGCGTTATAGTGTTCAAGTGTGCATATTGCTGTGTGTGCTACAGTGAGTGTGAATGTAAGAGTGAAATTGTGTGTGCCTGAGTGTGATTGTGTCTGTGTGTGTCTGTGTGTGTAAGTGTGAGTGTGAATGTGTTCGAAATTTGTGAGTGACTGTGTGTGAATGTGAGTGTTTGTGTATGAATTTGTGTGAATGTTAGTGTGCACATGTGTGAGGGACATTTCATGAGAACGATTGACAGCATGTGTGAGTGTGCATATATGAGTCTGTGTGTGTGTGAGTGGGTGAATGAGTATGAGTGAGAGAGAGTGTAGGAGTGTGTGAGTGTGTGTTTGTGAGTGTGTATACAAGACTGTTGGATGAATGTGTGTGTTTGTGTGATTTTGCGTGTGCGCGTGAATTTGTGTCTGTGTGTGCATGTATGTGTGTTTGTGTGAATGTGTGGGTCTGTCAGTGTGTGTGTGTCAGTGTGAGTGAGTGAGGGTGATGGGCTGAAATATGATGCAGCCTGCGGTGTGATGTGTGACATTGATTGTGAATGGGAATGTAGGTCTGTGACAGTGTGTGTGAGATTGTGTTAGACTGTGAGTGTGTGTTGCTGTGTGTGAGAGTGCTTGATGGTGTGTTTGGATAGTTGTTTGTGTTGGCATACGTGTGAGTCTGTGACAATATGTGTAACTGTGAAACTAGGTGTATGTCTGTGATTTTGTGTGAATGTGGATATGTCATTGTGTGTGTTTCTGTGAGAGTGTGTGTGTGTAAGGGTGCAAGTGGCTGTGTGTGTGTGTGAGAGTGAGGAAGGTGATTGTATGTGATTGTGTGAGACTGTATGAGGAGGTGTGATTTAGTGTTGTGTTTAGTGTGTTTGTGAGAGACTAGTTGTGAGAGTGGGAGTGTTATTCTGCATGTATGACTGACTGTGTGCGCTTCGGTTTGTATGAGAGTGTGTGTGTGTGTTAGAATGTGGGTGTACATGTGTGGGAGCATGTGTGGGAGTTTTTAGTGTGTCTGTGAGAGTGTGTGTGAAATTGAATATGAGATAGTGTAATAGCTTCTGTGTGATAGTGTAAGTGTGCAAGGGGCAGTGTGTGAGTGTGTGAGAGTGTGAGAGGTATTCATATTTGATTGTTGTATTTTTATTGTGAGCAGGAGTGTTTTACTGTTCAGGTGAGTGTGTATTTGTGAGAGACTGAGTTGGAGTGTAACTCTGCGTTTATGAGAGACAGTGTGTGTTTGAGTTTGTATGGGAGTGTGAGTATTAGTGTGTGTGCATTTGAGTGAGAGTGTGTGTGTGAGCTATGAGTGTGAACGTGTGTGCTCGAGAGTATTTCTGGTTGAGTATGTGCGAGCATATGGAACAGAATGTGTGAGAGAGAGTGTGTGTGCATGTGTGTTAGCATTCATGTGTGCATATAGGTGTGTGTGATTCAGTGAGTGCGAGACGGTAAGGCTGTGTGTGCCTGAGTGTGTGTATGTGTGACTGAGTATATTTGTGCGTATGAATGTGATCGTGAGTATCGGAGATACTCTGTGTGTGTGAGTGTGTGATTTTTTGTATGAATGTGAGTGTCTGAGTGTGCGCATGGTGATGGACTTTGTGTGAGAGCAAATGTGGCATGTGTGAGTGTGCATTTGTGAGTCTGCATGTGTGTGAGTGGGTGAATGTGTACGTGTGTGTGAGAGAGTAGGAGTGTGTGTGAGCGATTGTTTGTGTATGTGTATACAAGACTGTAGCATGGCTGTGTGAGATTATTTCATTTTTGTGAGTGTGTGAGTTATTGTGTGTCTGTGTGTGTGCACGCATATGTATGAGAGTGTGTTTGTGTGAATGTTTGTCTGAATGTGCGGTACCGTGCGTGTGTCTGTGTGTGTGCCAGTGTGAGTGTGTGATGAGAATGTTGTGAAATATGCAACAAATGTGCCTGAGAGGTTTGATGACGAAATGGGTCATCTCTGATGTAACGGAAAGCCATAGAACGTGGTGGGAGACTACAGATAGTAGAGCAATGTTGAGGAATTTATTGGAATGTGGTGTATTGTGGCGCAATAGATGGATACTGTGTGTCATGGAAGAGAATGGATCCTTTGATGGAATGAAACGCAGTAGAACGTGGTGGATTGTTGTGGAATGGAGCAGAATGTTGTGAAATGGAGTAGAGTGCCGTGCATTGTGATGCAGGGGAGGGAACCTGAGTGGTTTGGACGCGATGGTAGCCTTCTTGCATGGAATGCAATGCAACAAAAAGTGATGGATTGTTGGGTACTGGTGTAGAGTATTGTGGAATGGAGTCGAATGGACTGAAATGTGGTGGAATAGACGGGTCTGAATGTGCTTTAAGCAAATGGTTATCTGTGCATGTGAGTGTGCAGCTATGTGTGTTTGTGTGAGTGTTTCTGATTGGGATTCTGTGTGTGCGTTTGCTAGACTGTGTTTGTGATGGTGAGAGGGTGCTGTGTGAGTGTGCAGGTTTCTGAGCGGTAGGGCGAGAGTGAGTTTATATAAGTGGCTGGAGCATGTATATGAGTGTGATTATGCAGGTGTGCTTACGTGTGGGTGTGATTGTGACTGTGTGTGCGTATGAGAGCATTGAGACTGTAAGTGTCTGTGGGCCTCTGTGTGTAGTTGTGTAGTGTATGTGACAGTTTGTGAGTGCATGAGTCTGTGTGTGTTGGTAGGTGTGTGAGTGTGTGATGGTGTGTGCATGTGTGTCCGTGCGTTTGTCTGCATTCGTCTGTGAGTCCGTGTGCGACAGTTTGTGTGTCTCTGCGTGTATGTAGGTGTGTTTGTGTGAGTGTGTGTGATTGAGAATATGTGATAGTGAGTGAGATTCTGTGAGTGAGTGTGTGTGAGCAAGTGTGCAAGGGCAGTGTGTGAGCGTGTAAGTGTATAAGTGGTGTTCATATGTGAATGTGTTTTATTCCCTGAGAGCAAGAGTGTTTTAATGTTCAGGTGAGTGTGTGTCTGTGAGAGACTAGTTGTGAGAGTGGGAGTGCTAATCAGTGTATGAGTGACTGTGTTTTGTTTGCTTTTGTATGTTAGTGCGTGTGAGTCTTTGACTGTGGGTGTGCAGGAGTCTGTGTGCGGGAGTGTTGTGTGAGACAGTGTGTGTAACTCTATTTATCTTGTTGTGAGTGTGTGTGTCCGTGTGTGACTGAAGGTGAGTGTTTGAGTGTGTGTGATTGTGCATGTGCGTTATAGTGTTCAAGTGTGCATATTGCTGTGTGTGCTACAGTGAGTGTGAATGTAAGAGTGAAATTGTGTGTGCCTGAGTGTGATTGTGTCTGTGTGTGTCTGTGTGTGTAAGTGTGAGTGTGAATGTGTTCGAAATTTGTGAGTGACTGTGTGTGAATGTGAGTGTTTGTGTATGAATTTGTGTGAATGTTAGTGTGCACATGTGTGAGGGACATTTCATGAGAACGATTGACAGCATGTGTGAGTGTGCATATATGAGTCTGTGTGTGTGTGAGTGGGTGAATGAGTATGAGTGAGAGAGAGTGTAGGAGTGTGTGAGTGTGTGTTTGTGAGTGTGTATACAAGACTGTTGGATGAATGTGTGTGTTTGTGTGATTTTGCGTGTGCGCGTGAATTTGTGTCTGTGTGTGCATGTATGTGTGTTTGTGTGAATGTGTGGGTCTGTCAGTGTGTGTGTGTCAGTGTGAGTGAGTGAGGGTGATGGGCTGAAATATGATGCAGCCTGCGGTGTGATGTGTGACATTGATTGTGAATGGGAATGTAGGTCTGTGACAGTGTGTGTGAGATTGTGTTAGACTGTGAGTGTGTGTTGCTGTGTGTGAGAGTGCTTGATGGTGTGTTTGGATAGTTGTTTGTGTTGGCATACGTGTGAGTCTGTGACAATATGTGTAACTGTGAAACTAGGTGTATGTCTGTGATTTTGTGTGAATGTGGATATGTCATTGTGTGTGTTTCTGTGAGAGTGTGTGTGTGTAAGGGTGCAAGTGGCTGTGTGTGTGTGTGAGAGTGAGGAAGGTGATTGTATGTGATTGTGTGAGACTGTATGAGGAGGTGTGATTTAGTGTTGTGTTTAGTGTGTTTGTGAGAGACTAGTTGTGAGAGTGGGAGTGTTATTCTGCATGTATGACTGACTGTGTGCGCTTCGGTTTGTATGAGAGTGTGTGTGTGTGTTAGAATGTGGGTGTACATGTGTGGGAGCATGTGTGGGAGTTTTTAGTGTGTCTGTGAGAGTGTGTGTGAAATTGAATATGAGATAGTGTAATAGCTTCTGTGTGATAGTGTAAGTGTGCAAGGGGCAGTGTGTGAGTGTGTGAGAGTGTGAGAGGTATTCATATTTGATTGTTGTATTTTTATTGTGAGCAGGAGTGTTTTACTGTTCAGGTGAGTGTGTATTTGTGAGAGACTGAGTTGGAGTGTAACTCTGCGTTTATGAGAGACAGTGTGTGTTTGAGTTTGTATGGGAGTGTGAGTATTAGTGTGTGTGCATTTGAGTGAGAGTGTGTGTGTGAGCTATGAGTGTGAACGTGTGTGCTCGAGAGTATTTCTGGTTGAGTATGTGCGAGCATATGGAACAGAATGTGTGAGAGAGAGTGTGTGTGCATGTGTGTTAGCATTCATGTGTGCATATAGGTGTGTGTGATTCAGTGAGTGCGAGACGGTAAGGCTGTGTGTGCCTGAGTGTGTGTATGTGTGACTGAGTATATTTGTGCGTATGAATGTGATCGTGAGTATCGGAGATACTCTGTGTGTGTGAGTGTGTGATTTTTTGTATGAATGTGAGTGTCTGAGTGTGCGCATGGTGATGGACTTTGTGTGAGAGCAAATGTGGCATGTGTGAGTGTGCATTTGTGAGTCTGCATGTGTGTGAGTGGGTGAATGTGTACGTGTGTGTGAGAGAGTAGGAGTGTGTGTGAGCGATTGTTTGTGTATGTGTATACAAGACTGTAGCATGGCTGTGTGAGATTATTTCATTTTTGTGAGTGTGTGAGTTATTGTGTGTCTGTGTGTGTGCACGCATATGTATGAGAGTGTGTTTGTGTGAATGTTTGTCTGAATGTGCGGTACCGTGCGTGTGTCTGTGTGTGTGCCAGTGTGAGTGTGTGATGAGAATGTTGTGAAATATGCAACAAATGTGCCTGAGAGGTTTGATGACGAAATGGGTCATCTCTGATGTAACGGAAAGCCATAGAACGTGGTGGGAGACTACAGATAGTAGAGCAATGTTGAGGAATTTATTGGAATGTGGTGTATTGTGGCGCAATAGATGGATACTGTGTGTCATGGAAGAGAATGGATCCTTTGATGGAATGAAACGCAGTAGAACGTGGTGGATTGTTGTGGAATGGAGCAGAATGTTGTGAAATGGAGTAGAGTGCCGTGCATTGTGATGCAGGGGAGGGAACCTGAGTGGTTTGGACGCGATGGTAGCCTTCTTGCATGGAATGCAATGCAACAAAAAGTGATGGATTGTTGGGTACTGGTGTAGAGTATTGTGGAATGGAGTCGAATGGACTGAAATGTGGTGGAATAGACGGGTCTGAATGTGCTTTAAGCAAATGGTTATCTGTGCATGTGAGTGTGCAGCTATGTGTGTTTGTGTGAGTGTTTCTGATTGGGATTCTGTGTGTGCGTTTGCTAGACTGTGTTTGTGATGGTGAGAGGGTGCTGTGTGAGTGTGCAGGTTTCTGAGCGGTAGGGCGAGAGTGAGTTTATATAAGTGGCTGGAGCATGTATATGAGTGTGATTATGCAGGTGTGCTTACGTGTGGGTGTGATTGTGACTGTGTGTGCGTATGAGAGCATTGAGACTGTAAGTGTCTGTGGGCCTCTGTGTGTAGTTGTGTAGTGTATGTGACAGTTTGTGAGTGCATGAGTCTGTGTGTGTTGGTAGGTGTGTGAGTGTGTGATGGTGTGTGCATGTGTGTCCGTGCGTTTGTCTGCATTCGTCTGTGAGTCCGTGTGCGACAGTTTGTGTGTCTCTGCGTGTATGTAGGTGTGTTTGTGTGAGTGTGTGTGATTGAGAATATGTGATAGTGAGTGAGATTCTGTGAGAGTGAGTGTGTGTGAGCAAGTGTGCAAGGGCAGTGTGTGAGCGTGTAAGTGTATAAGTGGTGTTCATATGTGAATGTGTTTTATTCCCTGAGAGCAAGAGTGTTTTAATGTTCAGGTGAGTGTGTGTCTGTGAGAGACTAGTTGTGAGAGTGGGAGTGCTAATCAGTGTATGAGTGACTGTGTTTTGTTTGCTTTTGTATGTTAGTGCGTGTGAGTCTTTGACTGTGGGTGTGCAGGAGTCTGTGTGCGGGAGTGTTGTGTGAGACAGTGTGTGTAACTCTATTTATCTTGTTGTGAGTGTGTGTGTCCGTGTGTGACTGAAGGTGAGTGTTTGAGTGTGAGTGATTGTGCATGTGCGTTATAGTGTTCAAGTGTGCATATTGCTGTGTGTGCTACAGTGAGTGTGAATGTAAGAGTGAAATTGTGTGTGCCTGAGTGTGATTGTGTCTGTGTGTGTCTGTGTGTGTAAGTGTGAGTGTGAATGTGTTCGAAATTTGTGAGTGACTGTGTGTGAATGTGAGTGTTTGTGTATGAATTTGTGTGAATGTTAGTGTGCACATGTGTGAGGGACATTTCATGAGAACGATTGACAGCATGTGTGAGTGTGCATATATGAGTCTGTGTGTGTGTGAGTGGGTGAATGAGTATGAGTGAGAGAGAGTGTAGGAGTGTGTGAGTGTGTGTTTGTGAGTGTGTATACAAGACTGTTGGATGAATGTGTGTGTTTGTGTGATTTTGCGTGTGCGCGTGAATTTGTGTCTGTGTGTGCATGTATGTGTGTTTGTGTGAATGTGTGGGTCTGTCAGTGTGTGTGTGTCAGTGTGAGTGAGTGAGGGTGATGGGCTGAAATATGATGCAGCCTGCGGTGTGATGTGTGACATTGATTGTGAATGGGAATGTAGGTCTGTGACAGTGTGTGTGAGATTGTGTTAGACTGTGAGTGTGTGTTGCTGTGTGTGAGAGTGCTTGATGGTGTGTTTGGATAGTTGTTTGTGTTGGCATACGTGTGAGTCTGTGACAATATGTGTAACTGTGAAACTAGGTGTATGTCTGTGATTTTGTGTGAATGTGGATATGTCATTGTGTGTGTTTCTGTGAGAGTGTGTGTGTGTAAGGGTGCAAGTGGCTGTGTGTGTGTGTGAGAGTGAGGAAGGTGATTGTATGTGATTGTGTGAGACTGTATGAGGAGGTGTGATTTAGTGTTGTGTTTAGTGTGTTTGTGAGAGACTAGTTGTGAGAGTGGGAGTGTTATTCTGCATGTATGACTGACTGTGTGCGCTTCGGTTTGTATGAGAGTGTGTGTGTGTGTTAGAATGTGGGTGTACATGTGTGGGAGCATGTGTGGGAGTTTTTAGTGTGTCTGTGAGAGTGTGTGTGAAATTGAATATGAGATAGTGTAATAGCTTCTGTGTGATAGTGTAAGTGTGCAAGGGGCAGTGTGTGAGTGTGTGAGAGTGTGAGAGGTATTCATATTTGATTGTTGTATTTTTATTGTGAGCAGGAGTGTTTTACTGTTCAGGTGAGTGTGTATTTGTGAGAGACTGAGTTGGAGTGTAACTCTGCGTTTATGAGAGACAGTGTGTGTTTGAGTTTGTATGGGAGTGTGAGTATTAGTGTGTGTGCATTTGAGTGAGAGTGTGTGTGTGAGCTATGAGTGTGAACGTGTGTGCTCGAGAGTATTTCTGGTTGAGTATGTGCGAGCATATGGAACAGAATGTGTGAGAGAGAGTGTGTGTGCATGTGTGTTAGCATTCATGTGTGCATATAGGTGTGTGTGATTCAGTGAGTGCGAGACGGTAAGGCTGTGTGTGCCTGAGTGTGTGTATGTGTGACTGAGTATATTTGTGCGTATGAATGTGATCGTGAGTATCGGAGATACTCTGTGTGTGTGAGTGTGTGATTTTTTGTATGAATGTGAGTGTCTGAGTGTGCGCATGGTGATGGACTTTGTGTGAGAGCAAATGTGGCATGTGTGAGTGTGCATTTGTGAGTCTGCATGTGTGTGAGTGGGTGAATGTGTACGTGTGTGTGAGAGAGTAGGAGTGTGTGTGAGCGATTGTTTGTGTATGTGTATACAAGACTGTAGCATGGCTGTGTGAGATTATTTCATTTTTGTGAGTGTGTGAGTTATTGTGTGTCTGTGTGTGTGCACGCATATGTATGAGAGTGTGTTTGTGTGAATGTTTGTCTGAATGTGCGGTACCGTGCGTGTGTCTGTGTGTGTGCCAGTGTGAGTGTGTGATGAGAATGTTGTGAAATATGCAACAAATGTGCCTGAGAGGTTTGATGACGAAATGGGTCATCTCTGATGTAACGGAAAGCCATAGAACGTGGTGGGAGACTACAGATAGTAGAGCAATGTTGAGGAATTTATTGGAATGTGGTGTATTGTGGCGCAATAGATGGATACTGTGTGTCATGGAAGAGAATGGATCCTTTGATGGAATGAAACGCAGTAGAACGTGGTGGATTGTTGTGGAATGGAGCAGAATGTTGTGAAATGGAGTAGAGTGCCGTGCATTGTGATGCAGGGGAGGGAACCTGAGTGGTTTGGACGCGATGGTAGCCTTCTTGCATGGAATGCAATGCAACAAAAAGTGATGGATTGTTGGGTACTGGTGTAGAGTATTGTGGAATGGAGTCGAATGGACTGAAATGTGGTGGAATAGACGGGTCTGAATGTGCTTTAAGCAAATGGTTATCTGTGCATGTGAGTGTGCAGCTATGTGTGTTTGTGTGAGTGTTTCTGATTGGGATTCTGTGTGTGCGTTTGCTAGACTGTGTTTGTGATGGTGAGAGGGTGCTGTGTGAGTGTGCAGGTTTCTGAGCGGTAGGGCGAGAGTGAGTTTATATAAGTGGCTGGAGCATGTATATGAGTGTGATTATGCAGGTGTGCTTACGTGTGGGTGTGATTGTGACTGTGTGTGCGTATGAGAGCATTGAGACTGTAAGTGTCTGTGGGCCTCTGTGTGTAGTTGTGTAGTGTATGTGACAGTTTGTGAGTGCATGAGTCTGTGTGTGTTGGTAGGTGTGTGAGTGTGTGATGGTGTGTGCATGTGTGTCCGTGCGTTTGTCTGCATTCGTCTGTGAGTCCGTGTGCGACAGTTTGTGTGTCTCTGCGTGTATGTAGGTGTGTTTGTGTGAGAGTGTGTGATTGAGAATATGTGATAGTGAGTGAGATTCTGTGAGAGTGAGTGTGTGTGAGCAAGTGTGCAAGGGCAGTGTGTGAGCGTGTAAGTGTATAAGTGGTGTTCATATGTGAATGTGTTTTATTCCCTGAGAGCAAGAGTGTTTTAATGTTCAGGTGAGTGTGTGTCTGTGAGAGACTAGTTGTGAGAGTGGGAGTGCTAATCAGTGTATGAGTGACTGTGTTTTGTTTGCTTTTGTATGTTAGTGCGTGTGAGTCTTTGACTGTGGGTGTGCAGGAGTCTGTGTGCGGGAGTGTTGTGTGAGACAGTGTGTGTAACTCTATTTATCTTGTTGTGAGTGTGTGTGTCCGTGTGTGACTGAAGGTGAGTGTTTGAGTGTGTGTGATTGTGCATGTGCGTTATAGTGTTCAAGTGTGCATATTGCTGTGTGTGCTACAGTGAGTGTGAATGTAAGAGTGAAATTGTGTGTGCCTGAGTGTGATTGTGTCTGTGTGTGTCTGTGTGTGTAAGTGTGAGTGTGAATGTGTTCGAAATTTGTGAGTGACTGTGTGTGAATGTGAGTGTTTGTGTATGAATTTGTGTGAATGTTAGTGTGCACATGTGTGAGGGACATTTCATGAGAACGATTGACAGCATGTGTGAGTGTGCATATATGAGTCTGTGTGTGTGTGAGTGGGTGAATGAGTATGAGTGAGAGAGAGTGTAGGAGTGTGTGAGTGTGTGTTTGTGAGTGTGTATACAAGACTGTTGGATGAATGTGTGTGTTTGTGTGATTTTGCGTGTGCGCGTGAATTTGTGTCTGTGTGTGCATGTATGTGTGTTTGTGTGAATGTGTGGGTCTGTCAGTGTGTGTGTGTCAGTGTGAGTGAGTGAGGGTGATGGGCTGAAATATGATGCAGCCTGCGGTGTGATGTGTGACATTGATTGTGAATGGGAATGTAGGTCTGTGACAGTGTGTGTGAGATTGTGTTAGACTGTGAGTGTGTGTTGCTGTGTGTGAGAGTGCTTGATGGTGTGTTTGGATAGTTGTTTGTGTTGGCATACGTGTGAGTCTGTGACAATATGTGTAACTGTGAAACTAGGTGTATGTCTGTGATTTTGTGTGAATGTGGATATGTCATTGTGTGTGTTTCTGTGAGAGTGTGTGTGTGTAAGGGTGCAAGTGGCTGTGTGTGTGTGTGAGAGTGAGGAAGGTGATTGTATGTGATTGTGTGAGACTGTATGAGGAGGTGTGATTTAGTGTTGTGTTTAGTGTGTTTGTGAGAGACTAGTTGTGAGAGTGGGAGTGTTATTCTGCATGTATGACTGACTGTGTGCGCTTCGGTTTGTATGAGAGTGTGTGTGTGTGTTAGAATGTGGGTGTACATGTGTGGGAGCATGTGTGGGAGTTTTTAGTGTGTCTGTGAGAGTGTGTGTGAAATTGAATATGAGATAGTGTAATAGCTTCTGTGTGATAGTGTAAGTGTGCAAGGGGCAGTGTGTGAGTGTGTGAGAGTGTGAGAGGTATTCATATTTGATTGTTGTATTTTTATTGTGAGCAGGAGTGTTTTACTGTTCAGGTGAGTGTGTATTTGTGAGAGACTGAGTTGGAGTGTAACTCTGCGTTTATGAGAGACAGTGTGTGTTTGAGTTTGTATGGGAGTGTGAGTATTAGTGTGTGTGCATTTGAGTGAGAGTGTGTGTGTGAGCTATGAGTGTGAACGTGTGTGCTCGAGAGTATTTCTGGTTGAGTATGTGCGAGCATATGGAACAGAATGTGTGAGAGAGAGTGTGTGTGCATGTGTGTTAGCATTCATGTGTGCATATAGGTGTGTGTGATTCAGTGAGTGCGAGACGGTAAGGCTGTGTGTGCCTGAGTGTGTGTATGTGTGACTGAGTATATTTGTGCGTATGAATGTGATCGTGAGTATCGGAGATACTCTGTGTGTGTGAGTGTGTGATTTTTTGTATGAATGTGAGTGTCTGAGTGTGCGCATGGTGATGGACTTTGTGTGAGAGCAAATGTGGCATGTGTGAGTGTGCATTTGTGAGTCTGCATGTGTGTGAGTGGGTGAATGTGTACGTGTGTGTGAGAGAGTAGGAGTGTGTGTGAGCGATTGTTTGTGTATGTGTATACAAGACTGTAGCATGGCTGTGTGAGATTATTTCATTTTTGTGAGTGTGTGAGTTATTGTGTGTCTGTGTGTGTGCACGCATATGTATGAGAGTGTGTTTGTGTGAATGTTTGTCTGAATGTGCGGTACCGTGCGTGTGTCTGTGTGTGTGCCAGTGTGAGTGTGTGATGAGAATGTTGTGAAATATGCAACAAATGTGCCTGAGAGGTTTGATGACGAAATGGGTCATCTCTGATGTAACGGAAAGCCATAGAACGTGGTGGGAGACTACAGATAGTAGAGCAATGTTGAGGAATTTATTGGAATGTGGTGTATTGTGGCGCAATAGATGGATACTGTGTGTCATGGAAGAGAATGGATCCTTTGATGGAATGAAACGCAGTAGAACGTGGTGGATTGTTGTGGAATGGAGCAGAATGTTGTGAAATGGAGTAGAGTGCCGTGCATTGTGATGCAGGGGAGGGAACCTGAGTGGTTTGGACGCGATGGTAGCCTTCTTGCATGGAATGCAATGCAACAAAAAGTGATGGATTGTTGGGTACTGGTGTAGAGGATTGTGGAATGGAGTCGAATGGACTGAAATGTGGTGGAATAGACGGGTCTGAATGTGCTTTAAGCAAATGGTTATCTGTGCATGTGAGTGTGCAGCTATGTGTGTTTGTGTGAGTGTTTCTGATTGGGATTCTGTGTGTGCGTTTGCTAGACTGTGTTTGTGATGGTGAGAGGGTGCTGTGTGAGTGTGCAGGTTTCTGAGCGGTAGGGCGAGAGTGAGTTTATATAAGTGGCTGGAGCATGTATATGAGTGTGATTATGCAGGTGTGCTTACGTGTGGGTGTGATTGTGACTGTGTGTGCGTATGAGAGCATTGAGACTGTAAGTGTCTGTGGGCCTCTGTGTGTAGTTGTGTAGTGTATGTGACAGTTTGTGAGTGCATGAGTCTGTGTGTGTTGGTAGGTGTGTGAGTGTGTGATGGTGTGTGCATGTGTGTCCGTGCGTTTGTCTGCATTCGTCTGTGAGTCCGTGTGCGACAGTTTGTGTGTCTCTGCGTGTATGTAGGTGTGTTTGTGTGAGAGTGTGTGATTGAGAATATGTGATAGTGAGTGAGATTCTGTGAGAGTGAGTGTGTGTGAGCAAGTGTGCAAGGGCAGTGTGTGAGCGTGTAAGTGTATAAGTGGTGTTCATATGTGAATGTGTTTTATTCCCTGAGAGCAAGAGTGTTTTAATGTTCAGGTGAGTGTGTGTCTGTGAGAGACTAGTTGTGAGAGTGGGAGTGCTAATCAGTGTATGAGTGACTGTGTTTTGTTTGCTTTTGTATGTTAGTGCGTGTGAGTCTTTGACTGTGGGTGTGCAGGAGTCTGTGTGCGGGAGTGTTGTGTGAGACAGTGTGTGTAACTCTATTTATCTTGTTGTGAGTGTGTGTGTCCGTGTGTGACTGAAGGTGAGTGTTTGAGTGTGTGTGATTGTGCATGTGCGTTATAGTGTTCAAGTGTGCATATTGCTGTGTGTGCTACAGTGAGTGTGAATGTAAGAGTGAAATTGTGTGTGCCTGAGTGTGATTGTGTCTGTGTGTGTCTGTGTGTGTAAGTGTGAGTGTGAATGTGTTCGAAATTTGTGAGTGACTGTGTGTGAATGTGAGTGTTTGTGTATGAATTTGTGTGAATGTTAGTGTGCACATGTGTGAGGGACATTTCATGAGAACGATTGACAGCATGTGTGAGTGTGCATATATGAGTCTGTGTGTGTGTGAGTGGGTGAATGAGTATGAGTGAGAGAGAGTGTAGGAGTGTGTGAGTGTGTGTTTGTGAGTGTGTATACAAGACTGTTGGATGAATGTGTGTGTTTGTGTGATTTTGCGTGTGCGCGTGAATTTGTGTCTGTGTGTGCATGTATGTGTGTTTGTGTGAATGTGTGGGTCTGTCAGTGTGTGTGTGTCAGTGTGAGTGAGTGAGGGTGATGGGCTGAAATATGATGCAGCCTGCGGTGTGATGTGTGACATTGATTGTGAATGGGAATGTAGGTCTGTGACAGTGTGTGTGAGATTGTGTTAGACTGTGAGTGTGTGTTGCTGTGTGTGAGAGTGCTTGATGGTGTGTTTGGATAGTTGTTTGTGTTGGCATACGTGTGAGTCTGTGACAATATGTGTAACTGTGAAACTAGGTGTATGTCTGTGATTTTGTGTGAATGTGGATATGTCATTGTGTGTGTTTCTGTGAGAGTGTGTGTGTGTAAGGGTGCAAGTGGCTGTGTGTGTGTGTGAGAGTGAGGAAGGTGATTGTATGTGATTGTGTGAGACTGTATGAGGAGGTGTGATTTAGTGTTGTGTTTAGTGTGTTTGTGAGAGACTAGTTGTGAGAGTGGGAGTGTTATTCTGCATGTATGACTGACTGTGTGCGCTTCGGTTTGTATGAGAGTGTGTGTGTGTGTTAGAATGTGGGTGTACATGTGTGGGAGCATGTGTGGGAGTTTTTAGTGTGTCTGTGAGAGTGTGTGTGAAATTGAATATGAGATAGTGTAATAGCTTCTGTGTGATAGTGTAAGTGTGCAAGGGGCAGTGTGTGAGTGTGTGAGAGTGTGAGAGGTATTCATATTTGATTGTTGTATTTTTATTGTGAGCAGGAGTGTTTTACTGTTCAGGTGAGTGTGTATTTGTGAGAGACTGAGTTGGAGTGTAACTCTGCGTTTATGAGAGACAGTGTGTGTTTGAGTTTGTATGGGAGTGTGAGTATTAGTGTGTGTGCATTTGAGTGAGAGTGTGTGTGTGAGCTATGAGTGTGAACGTGTGTGCTCGAGAGTATTTCTGGTTGAGTATGTGCGAGCATATGGAACAGAATGTGTGAGAGAGAGTGTGTGTGCATGTGTGTTAGCATTCATGTGTGCATATAGGTGTGTGTGATTCAGTGAGTGCGAGACGGTAAGGCTGTGTGTGCCTGAGTGTGTGTATGTGTGACTGAGTATATTTGTGCGTATGAATGTGATCGTGAGTATCGGAGATACTCTGTGTGTGTGAGTGTGTGATTTTTTGTATGAATGTGAGTGTCTGAGTGTGCGCATGGTGATGGACTTTGTGTGAGAGCAAATGTGGCATGTGTGAGTGTGCATTTGTGAGTCTGCATGTGTGTGAGTGGGTGAATGTGTACGTGTGTGTGAGAGAGTAGGAGTGTGTGTGAGCGATTGTTTGTGTATGTGTATACAAGACTGTAGCATGGCTGTGTGAGATTATTTCATTTTTGTGAGTGTGTGAGTTATTGTGTGTCTGTGTGTGTGCACGCATATGTATGAGAGTGTGTTTGTGTGAATGTTTGTCTGAATGTGCGGTACCGTGCGTGTGTCTGTGTGTGTGCCAGTGTGAGTGTGTGATGAGAATGTTGTGAAATATGCAACAAATGTGCCTGAGAGGTTTGATGACGAAATGGGTCATCTCTGATGTAACGGAAAGCCATAGAACGTGGTGGGAGACTACAGATAGTAGAGCAATGTTGAGGAATTTATTGGAATGTGGTGTATTGTGGCGCAATAGATGGATACTGTGTGTCATGGAAGAGAATGGATCCTTTGATGGAATGAAACGCAGTAGAACGTGGTGGATTGTTGTGGAATGGAGCAGAATGTTGTGAAATGGAGTAGAGTGCCGTGCATTGTGATGCAGGGGAGGGAACCTGAGTGGTTTGGACGCGATGGTAGCCTTCTTGCATGGAATGCAATGCAACAAAAAGTGATGGATTGTTGGGTACTGGTGTAGAGTATTGTGGAATGGAGTCGAATGGACTGAAATGTGGTGGAATAGACGGGTCTGAATGTGCTTTAAGCAAATGGTTATCTGTGCATGTGAGTGTGCAGCTATGTGTGTTTGTGTGAGTGTTTCTGATTGGGATTCTGTGTGTGCGTTTGCTAGACTGTGTTTGTGATGGTGAGAGGGTGCTGTGTGAGTGTGCAGGTTTCTGAGCGGTAGGGCGAGAGTGAGTTTATATAAGTGGCTGGAGCATGTATATGAGTGTGATTATGCAGGTGTGCTTACGTGTGGGTGTGATTGTGACTGTGTGTGCGTATGAGAGCATTGAGACTGTAAGTGTCTGTGGGCCTCTGTGTGTAGTTGTGTAGTGTATGTGACAGTTTGTGAGTGCATGAGTCTGTGTGTGTTGGTAGGTGTGTGAGTGTGTGATGGTGTGTGCATGTGTGTCCGTGCGTTTGTCTGCATTCGTCTGTGAGTCCGTGTGCGACAGTTTGTGTGTCTCTGCGTGTATGTAGGTGTGTTTGTGTGAGAGTGTGTGATTGAGAATATGTGATAGTGAGTGAGATTCTGTGAGAGTGAGTGTGTGTGAGCAAGTGTGCAAGGGCAGTGTGTGAGCGTGTAAGTGTATAAGTGGTGTTCATATGTGAATGTGTTTTATTCCCTGAGAGCAAGAGTGTTTTAATGTTCAGGTGAGTGTGTGTCTGTGAGAGACTAGTTGTGAGAGTGGGAGTGCTAATCAGTGTATGAGTGACTGTGTTTTGTTTGCTTTTGTATGTTAGTGCGTGTGAGTCTTTGACTGTGGGTGTGCAGGAGTCTGTGTGCGGGAGTGTTGTGTGAGACAGTGTGTGTAACTCTATTTATCTTGTTGTGAGTGTGTGTGTCCGTGTGTGACTGAAGGTGAGTGTTTGAGTGTGTGTGATTGTGCATGTGCGTTATAGTGTTCAAGTGTGCATATTGCTGTGTGTGCTACAGTGAGTGTGAATGTAAGAGTGAAATTGTGTGTGCCTGAGTGTGATTGTGTCTGTGTGTGTCTGTGTGTGTAAGTGTGAGTGTGAATGTGTTCGAAATTTGTGAGTGACTGTGTGTGAATGTGAGTGTTTGTGTATGAATTTGTGTGAATGTTAGTGTGCACATGTGTGAGGGACATTTCATGAGAACGATTGACAGCATGTGTGAGTGTGCATATATGAGTCTGTGTGTGTGTGAGTGGGTGAATGAGTATGAGTGAGAGAGAGTGTAGGAGTGTGTGAGTGTGTGTTTGTGAGTGTGTATACAAGACTGTTGGATGAATGTGTGTGTTTGTGTGATTTTGCGTGTGCGCGTGAATTTGTGTCTGTGTGTGCATGTATGTGTGTTTGTGTGAATGTGTGGGTCTGTCAGTGTGTGTGTGTCAGTGTGAGTGAGTGAGGGTGATGGGCTGAAATATGATGCAGCCTGCGGTGTGATGTGTGACATTGATTGTGAATGGGAATGTAGGTCTGTGACAGTGTGTGTGAGATTGTGTTAGACTGTGAGTGTGTGTTGCTGTGTGTGAGAGTGCTTGATGGTGTGTTTGGATAGTTGTTTGTGTTGGCATACGTGTGAGTCTGTGACAATATGTGTAACTGTGAAACTAGGTGTATGTCTGTGATTTTGTGTGAATGTGGATATGTCATTGTGTGTGTTTCTGTGAGAGTGTGTGTGTGTAAGGGTGCAAGTGGCTGTGTGTGTGTGTGAGAGTGAGGAAGGTGATTGTATGTGATTGTGTGAGACTGTATGAGGAGGTGTGATTTAGTGTTGTGTTTAGTGTGTTTGTGAGAGACTAGTTGTGAGAGTGGGAGTGTTATTCTGCATGTATGACTGACTGTGTGCGCTTCGGTTTGTATGAGAGTGTGTGTGTGTGTTAGAATGTGGGTGTACATGTGTGGGAGCATGTGTGGGAGTTTTTAGTGTGTCTGTGAGAGTGTGTGTGAAATTGAATATGAGATAGTGTAATAGCTTCTGTGTGATAGTGTAAGTGTGCAAGGGGCAGTGTGTGAGTGTGTGAGAGTGTGAGAGGTATTCATATTTGATTGTTGTATTTTTATTGTGAGCAGGAGTGTTTTACTGTTCAGGTGAGTGTGTATTTGTGAGAGACTGAGTTGGAGTGTAACTCTGCGTTTATGAGAGACAGTGTGTGTTTGAGTTTGTATGGGAGTGTGAGTATTAGTGTGTGTGCATTTGAGTGAGAGTGTGTGTGTGAGCTATGAGTGTGAACGTGTGTGCTCGAGAGTATTTCTGGTTGAGTATGTGCGAGCATATGGAACAGAATGTGTGAGAGAGAGTGTGTGTGCATGTGTGTTAGCATTCATGTGTGCATATAGGTGTGTGTGATTCAGTGAGTGCGAGACGGTAAGGCTGTGTGTGCCTGAGTGTGTGTATGTGTGACTGAGTATATTTGTGCGTATGAATGTGATCGTGAGTATCGGAGATACTCTGTGTGTGTGAGTGTGTGATTTTTTGTATGAATGTGAGTGTCTGAGTGTGCGCATGGTGATGGACTTTGTGTGAGAGCAAATGTGGCATGTGTGAGTGTGCATTTGTGAGTCTGCATGTGTGTGAGTGGGTGAATGTGTACGTGTGTGTGAGAGAGTAGGAGTGTGTGTGAGCGATTGTTTGTGTATGTGTATACAAGACTGTAGCATGGCTGTGTGAGATTATTTCATTTTTGTGAGTGTGTGAGTTATTGTGTGTCTGTGTGTGTGCACGCATATGTATGAGAGTGTGTTTGTGTGAATGTTTGTCTGAATGTGCGGTACCGTGCGTGTGTCTGTGTGTGTGCCAGTGTGAGTGTGTGATGAGAATGTTGTGAAATATGCAACAAATGTGCCTGAGAGGTTTGATGACGAAATGGGTCATCTCTGATGTAACGGAAAGCCATAGAACGTGGTGGGAGACTACAGATAGTAGAGCAATGTTGAGGAATTTATTGGAATGTGGTGTATTGTGGCGCAATAGATGGATACTGTGTGTCATGGAAGAGAATGGATCCTTTGATGGAATGAAACGCAGTAGAACGTGGTGGATTGTTGTGGAATGGAGCAGAATGTTGTGAAATGGAGTAGAGTGCCGTGCATTGTGATGCAGGGGAGGGAACCTGAGTGGTTTGGACGCGATGGTAGCCTTCTTGCATGGAATGCAATGCAACAAAAAGTGATGGATTGTTGGGTACTGGTGTAGAGTATTGTGGAATGGAGTCGAATGGACTGAAATGTGGTGGAATAGACGGGTCTGAATGTGCTTTAAGCAAATGGTTATCTGTGCATGTGAGTGTGCAGCTATGTGTGTTTGTGTGAGTGTTTCTGATTGGGATTCTGTGTGTGCGTTTGCTAGACTGTGTTTGTGATGGTGAGAGGGTGCTGTGTGAGTGTGCAGGTTTCTGAGCGGTAGGGCGAGAGTGAGTTTATATAAGTGGCTGGAGCATGTATATGAGTGTGATTATGCAGGTGTGCTTACGTGTGGGTGTGATTGTGACTGTGTGTGCGTATGAGAGCATTGAGACTGTAAGTGTCTGTGGGCCTCTGTGTGTAGTTGTGTAGTGTATGTGACAGTTTGTGAGTGCATGAGTCTGTGTGTGTTGGTAGGTGTGTGAGTGTGTGATGGTGTGTGCATGTGTGTCCGTGCGTTTGTCTGCATTCGTCTGTGAGTCCGTGTGCGACAGTTTGTGTGTCTCTGCGTGTATGTAGGTGTGTTTGTGTGAGTGTGTGTGATTGAGAATATGTGATAGTGAGTGAGATTCTGTGAGAGTGAGTGTGTGTGAGCAAGTGTGCAAGGGCAGTGTGTGAGCGTGTAAGTGTATAAGTGGTGTTCATATGTGAATGTGTTTTATTCCCTGAGAGCAAGAGTGTTTTAATGTTCAGGTGAGTGTGTGTCTGTGAGAGACTAGTTGTGAGAGTGGGAGTGCTAATCAGTGTATGAGTGACTGTGTTTTGTTTGCTTTTGTATGTTAGTGCGTGTGAGTCTTTGACTGTGGGTGTGCAGGAGTCTGTGTGCGGGAGTGTTGTGTGAGACAGTGTGTGTAACTCTATTTATCTTGTTGTGAGTGTGTGTGTCCGTGTGTGACTGAAGGTGAGTGTTTGAGTGTGAGTGATTGTGCATGTGCGTTATAGTGTTCAAGTGTGCATATTGCTGTGTGTGCTACAGTGAGTGTGAATGTAAGAGTGAAATTGTGTGTGCCTGAGTGTGATTGTGTCTGTGTGTGTCTGTGTGTGTAAGTGTGAGTGTGAATGTGTTCGAAATTTGTGAGTGACTGTGTGTGAATGTGAGTGTTTGTGTATGAATTTGTGTGAATGTTAGTGTGCACATGTGTGAGGGACATTTCATGAGAACGATTGACAGCATGTGTGAGTGTGCATATATGAGTCTGTGTGTGTGTGAGTGGGTGAATGAGTATGAGTGAGAGAGAGTGTAGGAGTGTGTGAGTGTGTGTTTGTGAGTGTGTATACAAGACTGTTGGATGAATGTGTGTGTTTGTGTGATTTTGCGTGTGCGCGTGAATTTGTGTCTGTGTGTGCATGTATGTGTGTTTGTGTGAATGTGTGGGTCTGTCAGTGTGTGTGTGTCAGTGTGAGTGAGTGAGGGTGATGGGCTGAAATATGATGCAGCCTGCGGTGTGATGTGTGACATTGATTGTGAATGGGAATGTAGGTCTGTGACAGTGTGTGTGAGATTGTGTTAGACTGTGAGTGTGTGTTGCTGTGTGTGAGAGTGCTTGATGGTGTGTTTGGATAGTTGTTTGTGTTGGCATACGTGTGAGTCTGTGACAATATGTGTAACTGTGAAACTAGGTGTATGTCTGTGATTTTGTGTGAATGTGGATATGTCATTGTGTGTGTTTCTGTGAGAGTGTGTGTGTGTAAGGGTGCAAGTGGCTGTGTGTGTGTGTGAGAGTGAGGAAGGTGATTGTATGTGATTGTGTGAGACTGTATGAGGAGGTGTGATTTAGTGTTGTGTTTAGTGTGTTTGTGAGAGACTAGTTGTGAGAGTGGGAGTGTTATTCTGCATGTATGACTGACTGTGTGCGCTTCGGTTTGTATGAGAGTGTGTGTGTGTGTTAGAATGTGGGTGTACATGTGTGGGAGCATGTGTGGGAGTTTTTAGTGTGTCTGTGAGAGTGTGTGTGAAATTGAATATGAGATAGTGTAATAGCTTCTGTGTGATAGTGTAAGTGTGCAAGGGGCAGTGTGTGAGTGTGTGAGAGTGTGAGAGGTATTCATATTTGATTGTTGTATTTTTATTGTGAGCAGGAGTGTTTTACTGTTCAGGTGAGTGTGTATTTGTGAGAGACTGAGTTGGAGTGTAACTCTGCGTTTATGAGAGACAGTGTGTGTTTGAGTTTGTATGGGAGTGTGAGTATTAGTGTGTGTGCATTTGAGTGAGAGTGTGTGTGTGAGCTATGAGTGTGAACGTGTGTGCTCGAGAGTATTTCTGGTTGAGTATGTGCGAGCATATGGAACAGAATGTGTGAGAGAGAGTGTGTGTGCATGTGTGTTAGCATTCATGTGTGCATATAGGTGTGTGTGATTCAGTGAGTGCGAGACGGTAAGGCTGTGTGTGCCTGAGTGTGTGTATGTGTGACTGAGTATATTTGTGCGTATGAATGTGATCGTGAGTATCGGAGATACTCTGTGTGTGTGAGTGTGTGATTTTTTGTATGAATGTGAGTGTCTGAGTGTGCGCATGGTGATGGACTTTGTGTGAGAGCAAATGTGGCATGTGTGAGTGTGCATTTGTGAGTCTGCATGTGTGTGAGTGGGTGAATGTGTACGTGTGTGTGAGAGAGTAGGAGTGTGTGTGAGCGATTGTTTGTGTATGTGTATACAAGACTGTAGCATGGCTGTGTGAGATTATTTCATTTTTGTGAGTGTGTGAGTTATTGTGTGTCTGTGTGTGTGCACGCATATGTATGAGAGTGTGTTTGTGTGAATGTTTGTCTGAATGTGCGGTACCGTGCGTGTGTCTGTGTGTGTGCCAGTGTGAGTGTGTGATGAGAATGTTGTGAAATATGCAACAAATGTGCCTGAGAGGTTTGATGACGAAATGGGTCATCTCTGATGTAACGGAAAGCCATAGAACGTGGTGGGAGACTACAGATAGTAGAGCAATGTTGAGGAATTTATTGGAATGTGGTGTATTGTGGCGCAATAGATGGATACTGTGTGTCATGGAAGAGAATGGATCCTTTGATGGAATGAAACGCAGTAGAACGTGGTGGATTGTTGTGGAATGGAGCAGAATGTTGTGAAATGGAGTAGAGTGCCGTGCATTGTGATGCAGGGGAGGGAACCTGAGTGGTTTGGACGCGATGGTAGCCTTCTTGCATGGAATGCAATGCAACAAAAAGTGATGGATTGTTGGGTACTGGTGTAGAGTATTGTGGAATGGAGTCGAATGGACTGAAATGTGGTGGAATAGACGGGTCTGAATGTGCTTTAAGCAAATGGTTATCTGTGCATGTGAGTGTGCAGCTATGTGTGTTTGTGTGAGTGTTTCTGATTGGGATTCTGTGTGTGCGTTTGCTAGACTGTGTTTGTGATGGTGAGAGGGTGCTGTGTGAGTGTGCAGGTTTCTGAGCGGTAGGGCGAGAGTGAGTTTATATAAGTGGCTGGAGCATGTATATGAGTGTGATTATGCAGGTGTGCTTACGTGTGGGTGTGATTGTGACTGTGTGTGCGTATGAGAGCATTGAGACTGTAAGTGTCTGTGGGCCTCTGTGTGTAGTTGTGTAGTGTATGTGACAGTTTGTGAGTGCATGAGTCTGTGTGTGTTGGTAGGTGTGTGAGTGTGTGATGGTGTGTGCATGTGTGTCCGTGCGTTTGTCTGCATTCGTCTGTGAGTCCGTGTGCGACAGTTTGTGTGTCTCTGCGTGTATGTAGGTGTGTTTGTGTGAGAGTGTGTGATTGAGAATATGTGATAGTGAGTGAGATTCTGTGAGAGTGAGTGTGTGTGAGCAAGTGTGCAAGGGCAGTGTGTGAGCGTGTAAGTGTATAAGTGGTGTTCATATGTGAATGTGTTTTATTCCCTGAGAGCAAGAGTGTTTTAATGTTCAGGTGAGTGTGTGTCTGTGAGAGACTAGTTGTGAGAGTGGGAGTGCTAATCAGTGTATGAGTGACTGTGTTTTGTTTGCTTTTGTATGTTAGTGCGTGTGAGTCTTTGACTGTGGGTGTGCAGGAGTCTGTGTGCGGGAGTGTTGTGTGAGACAGTGTGTGTAACTCTATTTATCTTGTTGTGAGTGTGTGTGTCCGTGTGTGACTGAAGGTGAGTGTTTGAGTGTGTGTGATTGTGCATGTGCGTTATAGTGTTCAAGTGTGCATATTGCTGTGTGTGCTACAGTGAGTGTGAATGTAAGAGTGAAATTGTGTGTGCCTGAGTGTGATTGTGTCTGTGTGTGTCTGTGTGTGTAAGTGTGAGTGTGAATGTGTTCGAAATTTGTGAGTGACTGTGTGTGAATGTGAGTGTTTGTGTATGAATTTGTGTGAATGTTAGTGTGCACATGTGTGAGGGACATTTCATGAGAACGATTGACAGCATGTGTGAGTGTGCATATATGAGTCTGTGTGTGTGTGAGTGGGTGAATGAGTATGAGTGAGAGAGAGTGTAGGAGTGTGTGAGTGTGTGTTTGTGAGTGTGTATACAAGACTGTTGGATGAATGTGTGTGTTTGTGTGATTTTGCGTGTGCGCGTGAATTTGTGTCTGTGTGTGCATGTATGTGTGTTTGTGTGAATGTGTGGGTCTGTCAGTGTGTGTGTGTCAGTGTGAGTGAGTGAGGGTGATGGGCTGAAATATGATGCAGCCTGCGGTGTGATGTGTGACATTGATTGTGAATGGGAATGTAGGTCTGTGACAGTGTGTGTGAGATTGTGTTAGACTGTGAGTGTGTGTTGCTGTGTGTGAGAGTGCTTGATGGTGTGTTTGGATAGTTGTTTGTGTTGGCATACGTGTGAGTCTGTGACAATATGTGTAACTGTGAAACTAGGTGTATGTCTGTGATTTTGTGTGAATGTGGATATGTCATTGTGTGTGTTTCTGTGAGAGTGTGTGTGTGTAAGGGTGCAAGTGGCTGTGTGTGTGTGTGAGAGTGAGGAAGGTGATTGTATGTGATTGTGTGAGACTGTATGAGGAGGTGTGATTTAGTGTTGTGTTTAGTGTGTTTGTGAGAGACTAGTTGTGAGAGTGGGAGTGTTATTCTGCATGTATGACTGACTGTGTGCGCTTCGGTTTGTATGAGAGTGTGTGTGTGTGTTAGAATGTGGGTGTACATGTGTGGGAGCATGTGTGGGAGTTTTTAGTGTGTCTGTGAGAGTGTGTGTGAAATTGAATATGAGATAGTGTAATAGCTTCTGTGTGATAGTGTAAGTGTGCAAGGGGCAGTGTGTGAGTGTGTGAGAGTGTGAGAGGTATTCATATTTGATTGTTGTATTTTTATTGTGAGCAGGAGTGTTTTACTGTTCAGGTGAGTGTGTATTTGTGAGAGACTGAGTTGGAGTGTAACTCTGCGTTTATGAGAGACAGTGTGTGTTTGAGTTTGTATGGGAGTGTGAGTATTAGTGTGTGTGCATTTGAGTGAGAGTGTGTGTGTGAGCTATGAGTGTGAACGTGTGTGCTCGAGAGTATTTCTGGTTGAGTATGTGCGAGCATATGGAACAGAATGTGTGAGAGAGAGTGTGTGTGCATGTGTGTTAGCATTCATGTGTGCATATAGGTGTGTGTGATTCAGTGAGTGCGAGACGGTAAGGCTGTGTGTGCCTGAGTGTGTGTATGTGTGACTGAGTATATTTGTGCGTATGAATGTGATCGTGAGTATCGGAGATACTCTGTGTGTGTGAGTGTGTGATTTTTTGTATGAATGTGAGTGTCTGAGTGTGCGCATGGTGATGGACTTTGTGTGAGAGCAAATGTGGCATGTGTGAGTGTGCATTTGTGAGTCTGCATGTGTGTGAGTGGGTGAATGTGTACGTGTGTGTGAGAGAGTAGGAGTGTGTGTGAGCGATTGTTTGTGTATGTGTATACAAGACTGTAGCATGGCTGTGTGAGATTATTTCATTTTTGTGAGTGTGTGAGTTATTGTGTGTCTGTGTGTGTGCACGCATATGTATGAGAGTGTGTTTGTGTGAATGTTTGTCTGAATGTGCGGTACCGTGCGTGTGTCTGTGTGTGTGCCAGTGTGAGTGTGTGATGAGAATGTTGTGAAATATGCAACAAATGTGCCTGAGAGGTTTGATGACGAAATGGGTCATCTCTGATGTAACGGAAAGCCATAGAACGTGGTGGGAGACTACAGATAGTAGAGCAATGTTGAGGAATTTATTGGAATGTGGTGTATTGTGGCGCAATAGATGGATACTGTGTGTCATGGAAGAGAATGGATCCTTTGATGGAATGAAACGCAGTAGAACGTGGTGGATTGTTGTGGAATGGAGCAGAATGTTGTGAAATGGAGTAGAGTGCCGTGCATTGTGATGCAGGGGAGGGAACCTGAGTGGTTTGGACGCGATGGTAGCCTTCTTGCATGGAATGCAATGCAACAAAAAGTGATGGATTGTTGGGTACTGGTGTAGAGTATTGTGGAATGGAGTCGAATGGACTGAAATGTGGTGGAATAGACGGGTCTGAATGTGCTTTAAGCAAATGGTTATCTGTGCATGTGAGTGTGCAGCTATGTGTGTTTGTGTGAGTGTTTCTGATTGGGATTCTGTGTGTGCGTTTGCTGGACTGTGTTTGTGATGGTGAGAGGGTGCTGTGTGAGTGTGCAGGTTTCTGAGCGGTAGGGCGAGAGTGAGTTTATATAAGTGGCTGGAGCATGTATATGAGTGTGATTATGCAGGTGTGCTTACGTGTGGGTGTGATTGTGACTGTGTGTGCGTATGAGAGCATTGAGACTGTAAGTGTCTGTGGGCCTCTGTGTGTAGTTGTGTAGTGTATGTGACAGTTTGTGAGTGCATGAGTCTGTGTGTGTTGGTAGGTGTGTGAGTGTGTGATGGTGTGTGCATGTGTGTCCGTGCGTTTGTCTGCATTCGTCTGTGAGTCCGTGTGCGACAGTTTGTGTGTCTCTGCGTGTATGTAGGTGTGTTTGTGTGAGAGTGTGTGATTGAGAATATGTGATAGTGAGTGAGATTCTGTGAGAGTGAGTGTGTGTGAGCAAGTGTGCAAGGGCAGTGTGTGAGCGTGTAAGTGTATAAGTGGTGTTCATATGTGAATGTGTTTTATTCCCTGAGAGCAAGAGTGTTTTAATGTTCAGGTGAGTGTGTGTCTGTGAGAGACTAGTTGTGAGAGTGGGAGTGCTAATCAGTGTATGAGTGACTGTGTTTTGTTTGCTTTTGTATGTTAGTGCGTGTGAGTCTTTGACTGTGGGTGTGCAGGAGTCTGTGTGCGGGAGTGTTGTGTGAGACAGTGTGTGTAACTCTATTTATCTTGTTGTGAGTGTGTGTGTCCGTGTGTGACTGAAGGTGAGTGTTTGAGTGTGTGTGATTGTGCATGTGCGTTATAGTGTTCAAGTGTGCATATTGCTGTGTGTGCTACAGTGAGTGTGAATGTAAGAGTGAAATTGTGTGTGCCTGAGTGTGATTGTGTCTGTGTGTGTCTGTGTGTGTAAGTGTGAGTGTGAATGTGTTCGAAATTTGTGAGTGACTGTGTGTGAATGTGAGTGTTTGTGTATGAATTTGTGTGAATGTTAGTGTGCACATGTGTGAGGGACATTTCATGAGAACGATTGACAGCATGTGTGAGTGTGCATATATGAGTCTGTGTGTGTGTGAGTGGGTGAATGAGTATGAGTGAGAGAGAGTGTAGGAGTGTGTGAGTGTGTGTTTGTGAGTGTGTATACAAGACTGTTGGATGAATGTGTGTGTTTGTGTGATTTTGCGTGTGCGCGTGAATTTGTGTCTGTGTGTGCATGTATGTGTGTTTGTGTGAATGTGTGGGTCTGTCAGTGTGTGTGTGTCAGTGTGAGTGAGTGAGGGTGATGGGCTGAAATATGATGCAGCCTGCGGTGTGATGTGTGACATTGATTGTGATTGGGAATGTAGGTCTGTGACAGTGTGTGTGAGATTGTGTTAGACTGTGAGTGTGTGTTGCTGTGTGTGAGAGTGCTTGATGGTGTGTTTGGATAGTTGTTTGTGTTGGCATACGTGTGAGTCTGTGACAATATGTGTAACTGTGAAACTAGGTGTATGTCTGTGATTTTGTGTGAATGTGGATATGTCATTGTGTGTGTTTCTGTGAGAGTGTGTGTGTGTAAGGGTGCAAGTGGCTGTGTGTGTGTGTGAGAGTGAGGAAGGTGATTGTATGTGATTGTGTGAGACTGTATGAGGAGGTGTGATTTAGTGTTGTGTTTAGTGTGTTTGTGAGAGACTAGTTGTGAGAGTGGGAGTGTTATTCTGCATGTATGACTGACTGTGTGCGCTTCGGTTTGTATGAGAGTGTGTGTGTGTGTTAGAATGTGGGTGTACATGTGTGGGAGCATGTGTGGGAGTTTTTAGTGTGTCTGTGAGAGTGTGTGTGAAATTGAATATGAGATAGTGTAATAGCTTCTGTGTGATAGTGTAAGTGTGCAAGGGGCAGTGTGTGAGTGTGTGAGAGTGTGAGAGGTATTCATATTTGATTGTTGTATTTTTATTGTGAGCAGGAGTGTTTTACTGTTCAGGTGAGTGTGTATTTGTGAGAGACTGAGTTGGAGTGTAACTCTGCGTTTATGAGAGACAGTGTGTGTTTGAGTTTGTATGGGAGTGTGAGTATTAGTGTGTGTGCATTTGAGTGAGAGTGTGTGTGTGAGCTATGAGTGTGAACGTGTGTGCTCGAGAGTATTTCTGGTTGAGTATGTGCGAGCATATGGAACAGAATGTGTGAGAGAGAGTGTGTGTGCATGTGTGTTAGCATTCATGTGTGCATATAGGTGTGTGTGATTCAGTGAGTGCGAGACGGTAAGGCTGTGTGTGCCTGAGTGTGTGTATGTGTGACTGAGTATATTTGTGCGTATGAATGTGATCGTGAGTATCGGAGATACTCTGTGTGTGTGAGTGTGTGATTTTTTGTATGAATGTGAGTGTCTGAGTGTGCGCATGGTGATGGACTTTGTGTGAGAGCAAATGTGGCATGTGTGAGTGTGCATTTGTGAGTCTGCATGTGTGTGAGTGGGTGAATGTGTACGTGTGTGTGAGAGAGTAGGAGTGTGTGTGAGCGATTGTTTGTGTATGTGTATACAAGACTGTAGCATGGCTGTGTGAGATTATTTCATTTTTGTGAGTGTGTGAGTTATTGTGTGTCTGTGTGTGTGCACGCATATGTATGAGAGTGTGTTTGTGTGAATGTTTGTCTGAATGTGCGGTACCGTGCGTGTGTCTGTGTGTGTGCCAGTGTGAGTGTGTGATGAGAATGTTGTGAAATATGCAACAAATGTGCCTGAGAGGTTTGATGACGAAATGGGTCATCTCTGATGTAACGGAAAGCCATAGAACGTGGTGGGAGACTACAGATAGTAGAGCAATGTTGAGGAATTTATTGGAATGTGGTGTATTGTGGCGCAATAGATGGATACTGTGTGTCATGGAAGAGAATGGATCCTTTGATGGAATGAAACGCAGTAGAACGTGGTGGATTGTTGTGGAATGGAGCAGAATGTTGTGAAATGGAGTAGAGTGCCGTGCATTGTGATGCAGGGGAGGGAACCTGAGTGGTTTGGACGCGATGGTAGCCTTCTTGCATGGAATGCAATGCAACAAAAAGTGATGGATTGTTGGGTACTGGTGTAGAGGATTGTGGAATGGAGTCGAATGGACTGAAATGTGGTGGAATAGACGGGTCTGAATGTGCTTTAAGCAAATGGTTATCTGTGCATGTGAGTGTGCAGCTATGTGTGTTTGTGTGAGTGTTTCTGATTGGGATTCTGTGTGTGCGTTTGCTAGACTGTGTT
This sequence comes from Manis pentadactyla, assembly GCF_030020395.1. NCBI lineage: Eukaryota > Metazoa > Chordata > Mammalia > Pholidota > Manidae > Manis > Manis pentadactyla. The sequence goes on along the minus strand of NW_026644602.1, from coordinate 391,852 downwards.
TGTGATGGTGAGAGGGTGCTGTGTGAGTGTGCAGGTTTCTGAGCGGTAGGGCGAGAGTGAGTTTATATAAGTGGCTGGAGCATGTATATGAGTGTGATTATGCAGGTGTGCTTACGTGTGGGTGTGATTGTGACTGTGTGTGCGTATGAGAGCATTGAGACTGTAAGTGTCTGTGGGCCTCTGTGTGTAGTTGTGTAGTGTATGTGACAGTTTGTGAGTGCATGAGTCTGTGTGTGTTGGTAGGTGTGTGAGTGTGTGATGGTGTGTGCATGTGTGTCCGTGCGTTTGTCTGCATTCGTCTGTGAGTCCGTGTGCGACAGTTTGTGTGTCTCTGCGTGTATGTAGGTGTGTTTGTGTGAGAGTGTGTGATTGAGAATATGTGATAGTGAGTGAGATTCTGTGAGAGTGAGTGTGTGTGAGCAAGTGTGCAAGGGCAGTGTGTGAGCGTGTAAGTGTATAAGTGGTGTTCATATGTGAATGTGTTTTATTCCCTGAGAGCAAGAGTGTTTTAATGTTCAGGTGAGTGTGTGTCTGTGAGAGACTAGTTGTGAGAGTGGGAGTGCTAATCAGTGTATGAGTGACTGTGTTTTGTTTGCTTTTGTATGTTAGTGCGTGTGAGTCTTTGACTGTGGGTGTGCAGGAGTCTGTGTGCGGGAGTGTTGTGTGAGACAGTGTGTGTAACTCTATTTATCTTGTTGTGAGTGTGTGTGTCCGTGTGTGACTGAAGGTGAGTGTTTGAGTGTGTGTGATTGTGCATGTGCGTTATAGTGTTCAAGTGTGCATATTGCTGTGTGTGCTACAGTGAGTGTGAATGTAAGAGTGAAATTGTGTGTGCCTGAGTGTGATTGTGTCTGTGTGTGTCTGTGTGTGTAAGTGTGAGTGTGAATGTGTTCGAAATTTGTGAGTGACTGTGTGTGAATGTGAGTGTTTGTGTATGAATTTGTGTGAATGTTAGTGTGCACATGTGTGAGGGACATTTCATGAGAACGATTGACAGCATGTGTGAGTGTGCATATATGAGTCTGTGTGTGTGTGAGTGGGTGAATGAGTATGAGTGAGAGAGAGTGTAGGAGTGTGTGAGTGTGTGTTTGTGAGTGTGTATACAAGACTGTTGGATGAATGTGTGTGTTTGTGTGATTTTGCGTGTGCGCGTGAATTTGTGTCTGTGTGTGCATGTATGTGTGTTTGTGTGAATGTGTGGGTCTGTCAGTGTGTGTGTGTCAGTGTGAGTGAGTGAGGGTGATGGGCTGAAATATGATGCAGCCTGCGGTGTGATGTGTGACATTGATTGTGAATGGGAATGTAGGTCTGTGACAGTGTGTGTGAGATTGTGTTAGACTGTGAGTGTGTGTTGCTGTGTGTGAGAGTGCTTGATGGTGTGTTTGGATAGTTGTTTGTGTTGGCATACGTGTGAGTCTGTGACAATATGTGTAACTGTGAAACTAGGTGTATGTCTGTGATTTTGTGTGAATGTGGATATGTCATTGTGTGTGTTTCTGTGAGAGTGTGTGTGTGTAAGGGTGCAAGTGGCTGTGTGTGTGTGTGAGAGTGAGGAAGGTGATTGTATGTGATTGTGTGAGACTGTATGAGGAGGTGTGATTTAGTGTTGTGTTTAGTGTGTTTGTGAGAGACTAGTTGTGAGAGTGGGAGTGTTATTCTGCATGTATGACTGACTGTGTGCGCTTCGGTTTGTATGAGAGTGTGTGTGTGTGTTAGAATGTGGGTGTACATGTGTGGGAGCATGTGTGGGAGTTTTTAGTGTGTCTGTGAGAGTGTGTGTGAAATTGAATATGAGATAGTGTAATAGCTTCTGTGTGATAGTGTAAGTGTGCAAGGGGCAGTGTGTGAGTGTGTGAGAGTGTGAGAGGTATTCATATTTGATTGTTGTATTTTTATTGTGAGCAGGAGTGTTTTACTGTTCAGGTGAGTGTGTATTTGTGAGAGACTGAGTTGGAGTGTAACTCTGCGTTTATGAGAGACAGTGTGTGTTTGAGTTTGTATGGGAGTGTGAGTATTAGTGTGTGTGCATTTGAGTGAGAGTGTGTGTGTGAGCTATGAGTGTGAACGTGTGTGCTCGAGAGTATTTCTGGTTGAGTATGTGCGAGCATATGGAACAGAATGTGTGAGAGAGAGTGTGTGTGCATGTGTGTTAGCATTCATGTGTGCATATAGGTGTGTGTGATTCAGTGAGTGCGAGACGGTAAGGCTGTGTGTGCCTGAGTGTGTGTATGTGTGACTGAGTATATTTGTGCGTATGAATGTGATCGTGAGTATCGGAGATACTCTGTGTGTGTGAGTGTGTGATTTTTTGTATGAATGTGAGTGTCTGAGTGTGCGCATGGTGATGGACTTTGTGTGAGAGCAAATGTGGCATGTGTGAGTGTGCATTTGTGAGTCTGCATGTGTGTGAGTGGGTGAATGTGTACGTGTGTGTGAGAGAGTAGGAGTGTGTGTGAGCGATTGTTTGTGTATGTGTATACAAGACTGTAGCATGGCTGTGTGAGATTATTTCATTTTTGTGAGTGTGTGAGTTATTGTGTGTCTGTGTGTGTGCACGCATATGTATGAGAGTGTGTTTGTGTGAATGTTTGTCTGAATGTGCGGTACCGTGCGTGTGTCTGTGTGTGTGCCAGTGTGAGTGTGTGATGAGAATGTTGTGAAATATGCAACAAATGTGCCTGAGAGGTTTGATGACGAAATGGGTCATCTCTGATGTAACGGAAAGCCATAGAACGTGGTGGGAGACTACAGATAGTAGAGCAATGTTGAGGAATTTATTGGAATGTGGTGTATTGTGGCGCAATAGATGGATACTGTGTGTCATGGAAGAGAATGGATCCTTTGATGGAATGAAACGCAGTAGAACGTGGTGGATTGTTGTGGAATGGAGCAGAATGTTGTGAAATGGAGTAGAGTGCCGTGCATTGTGATGCAGGGGAGGGAACCTGAGTGGTTTGGACGCGATGGTAGCCTTCTTGCATGGAATGCAATGCAACAAAAAGTGATGGATTGTTGGGTACTGGTGTAGAGTATTGTGGAATGGAGTCGAATGGACTGAAATGTGGTGGAATAGACGGGTCTGAATGTGCTTTAAGCAAATGGTTATCTGTGCATGTGAGTGTGCAGCTATGTGTGTTTGTGTGAGTGTTTCTGATTGGGATTCTGTGTGTGCGTTTGCTAGACTGTGTTTGTGATGGTGAGAGGGTGCTGTGTGATTGTGCAGGTTTCTGAGCGGTAGGGCGAGAGTGAGTTTATATAAGTGGCTGGAGCATGTATATGAGTGTGATTATGCAGGTGTGCTTACGTGTGGGTGTGATTGTGACTGTGTGTGCGTATGAGAGCATTGAGACTGTAAGTGTCTGTGGGCCTCTGTGTGTAGTTGTGTAGTGTATGTGACAGTTTGTGAGTGCATGAGTCTGTGTGTGTTGGTAGGTGTGTGAGTGTGTGATGGTGTGTGCATGTGTGTCCGTGCGTTTGTCTGCATTCGTCTGTGAGTCCGTGTGCGACAGTTTGTGTGTCTCTGCGTGTATGTAGGTGTGTTTGTGTGAGAGTGTGTGATTGAGAATATGTGATAGTGAGTGAGATTCTGTGAGAGTGAGTGTGTGTGAGCAAGTGTGCAAGGGCAGTGTGTGAGCGTGTAAGTGTATAAGTGGTGTTCATATGTGAATGTGTTTTATTCCCTGAGAGCAAGAGTGTTTTAATGTTCAGGTGAGTGTGTGTCTGTGAGAGACTAGTTGTGAGAGTGGGAGTGCTAATCAGTGTATGAGTGACTGTGTTTTGTTTGCTTTTGTATGTTAGTGCGTGTGAGTCTTTGACTGTGGGTGTGCAGGAGTCTGTGTGCGGGAGTGTTGTGTGAGACAGTGTGTGTAACTCTATTTATCTTGTTGTGAGTGTGTGTGTCCGTGTGTGACTGAAGGTGAGTGTTTGAGTGTGTGTGATTGTGCATGTGCGTTATAGTGTTCAAGTGTGCATATTGCTGTGTGTGCTACAGTGAGTGTGAATGTAAGAGTGAAATTGTGTGTGCCTGAGTGTGATTGTGTCTGTGTGTGTCTGTGTGTGTAAGTGTGAGTGTGAATGTGTTCGAAATTTGTGAGTGACTGTGTGTGAATGTGAGTGTTTGTGTATGAATTTGTGTGAATGTTAGTGTGCACATGTGTGAGGGACATTTCATGAGAACGATTGACAGCATGTGTGAGTGTGCATATATGAGTCTGTGTGTGTGTGAGTGGGTGAATGAGTATGAGTGAGAGAGAGTGTAGGAGTGTGTGAGTGTGTGTTTGTGAGTGTGTATACAAGACTGTTGGATGAATGTGTGTGTTTGTGTGATTTTGCGTGTGCGCGTGAATTTGTGTCTGTGTGTGCATGTATGTGTGTTTGTGTGAATGTGTGGGTCTGTCAGTGTGTGTGTGTCAGTGTGAGTGAGTGAGGGTGATGGGCTGAAATATGATGCAGCCTGCGGTGTGATGTGTGACATTGATTGTGAATGGGAATGTAGGTCTGTGACAGTGTGTGTGAGATTGTGTTAGACTGTGAGTGTGTGTTGCTGTGTGTGAGAGTGCTTGATGGTGTGTTTGGATAGTTGTTTGTGTTGGCATACGTGTGAGTCTGTGACAATATGTGTAACTGTGAAACTAGGTGTATGTCTGTGATTTTGTGTGAATGTGGATATGTCATTGTGTGTGTTTCTGTGAGAGTGTGTGTGTGTAAGGGTGCAAGTGGCTGTGTGTGTGTGTGAGAGTGAGGAAGGTGATTGTATGTGATTGTGTGAGACTGTATGAGGAGGTGTGATTTAGTGTTGTGTTTAGTGTGTTTGTGAGAGACTAGTTGTGAGAGTGGGAGTGTTATTCTGCATGTATGACTGACTGTGTGCGCTTCGGTTTGTATGAGAGTGTGTGTGTGTGTTAGAATGTGGGTGTACATGTGTGGGAGCATGTGTGGGAGTTTTTAGTGTGTCTGTGAGAGTGTGTGTGAAATTGAATATGAGATAGTGTAATAGCTTCTGTGTGATAGTGTAAGTGTGCAAGGGGCAGTGTGTGAGTGTGTGAGAGTGTGAGAGGTATTCATATTTGATTGTTGTATTTTTATTGTGAGCAGGAGTGTTTTACTGTTCAGGTGAGTGTGTATTTGTGAGAGACTGAGTTGGAGTGTAACTCTGCGTTTATGAGAGACAGTGTGTGTTTGAGTTTGTATGGGAGTGTGAGTATTAGTGTGTGTGCATTTGAGTGAGAGTGTGTGTGTGAGCTATGAGTGTGAACGTGTGTGCTCGAGAGTATTTCTGGTTGAGTATGTGCGAGCATATGGAACAGAATGTGTGAGAGAGAGTGTGTGTGCATGTGTGTTAGCATTCATGTGTGCATATAGGTGTGTGTGATTCAGTGAGTGCGAGACGGTAAGGCTGTGTGTGCCTGAGTGTGTGTATGTGTGACTGAGTATATTTGTGCGTATGAATGTGATCGTGAGTATCGGAGATACTCTGTGTGTGTGAGTGTGTGATTTTTTGTATGAATGTGAGTGTCTGAGTGTGCGCATGGTGATGGACTTTGTGTGAGAGCAAATGTGGCATGTGTGAGTGTGCATTTGTGAGTCTGCATGTGTGTGAGTGGGTGAATGTGTACGTGTGTGTGAGAGAGTAGGAGTGTGTGTGAGCGATTGTTTGTGTATGTGTATACAAGACTGTAGCATGGCTGTGTGAGATTATTTCATTTTTGTGAGTGTGTGAGTTATTGTGTGTCTGTGTGTGTGCACGCATATGTATGAGAGTGTGTTTGTGTGAATGTTTGTCTGAATGTGCGGTACCGTGCGTGTGTCTGTGTGTGTGCCAGTGTGAGTGTGTGATGAGAATGTTGTGAAATATGCAACAAATGTGCCTGAGAGGTTTGATGACGAAATGGGTCATCTCTGATGTAACGGAAAGCCATAGAACGTGGTGGGAGACTACAGATAGTAGAGCAATGTTGAGGAATTTATTGGAATGTGGTGTATTGTGGCGCAATAGATGGATACTGTGTGTCATGGAAGAGAATGGATCCTTTGATGGAATGAAACGCAGTAGAACGTGGTGGATTGTTGTGGAATGGAGCAGAATGTTGTGAAATGGAGTAGAGTGCCGTGCATTGTGATGCAGGGGAGGGAACCTGAGTGGTTTGGACGCGATGGTAGCCTTCTTGCATGGAATGCAATGCAACAAAAAGTGATGGATTGTTGGGTACTGGTGTAGAGTATTGTGGAATGGAGTCGAATGGACTGAAATGTGGTGGAATAGACGGGTCTGAATGTGCTTTAAGCAAATGGTTATCTGTGCATGTGAGTGTGCAGCTATGTGTGTTTGTGTGAGTGTTTCTGATTGGGATTCTGTGTGTGCGTTTGCTGGACTGTGTTTGTGATGGTGAGAGGGTGCTGTGTGAGTGTGCAGGTTTCTGAGCGGTAGGGCGAGAGTGAGTTTATATAAGTGGCTGGAGCATGTATATGAGTGTGATTATGCAGGTGTGCTTACGTGTGGGTGTGATTGTGACTGTGTGTGCGTATGAGAGCATTGAGACTGTAAGTGTCTGTGGGCCTCTGTGTGTAGTTGTGTAGTGTATGTGACAGTTTGTGAGTGCATGAGTCTGTGTGTGTTGGTAGGTGTGTGAGTGTGTGATGGTGTGTGCATGTGTGTCCGTGCGTTTGTCTGCATTCGTCTGTGAGTCCGTGTGCGACAGTTTGTGTGTCTCTGCGTGTATGTAGGTGTGTTTGTGTGAGAGTGTGTGATTGAGAATATGTGATAGTGAGTGAGATTCTGTGAGAGTGAGTGTGTGTGAGCAAGTGTGCAAGGGCAGTGTGTGAGCGTGTAAGTGTATAAGTGGTGTTCATATGTGAATGTGTTTTATTCCCTGAGAGCAAGAGTGTTTTAATGTTCAGGTGAGTGTGTGTCTGTGAGAGACTAGTTGTGAGAGTGGGAGTGCTAATCAGTGTATGAGTGACTGTGTTTTGTTTGCTTTTGTATGTTAGTGCGTGTGAGTCTTTGACTGTGGGTGTGCAGGAGTCTGTGTGCGGGAGTGTTGTGTGAGACAGTGTGTGTAACTCTATTTATCTTGTTGTGAGTGTGTGTGTCCGTGTGTGACTGAAGGTGAGTGTTTGAGTGTGTGTGATTGTGCATGTGCGTTATAGTGTTCAAGTGTGCATATTGCTGTGTGTGCTACAGTGAGTGTGAATGTAAGAGTGAAATTGTGTGTGCCTGAGTGTGATTGTGTCTGTGTGTGTCTGTGTGTGTAAGTGTGAGTGTGAATGTGTTCGAAATTTGTGAGTGACTGTGTGTGAATGTGAGTGTTTGTGTATGAATTTGTGTGAATGTTAGTGTGCACATGTGTGAGGGACATTTCATGAGAACGATTGACAGCATGTGTGAGTGTGCATATATGAGTCTGTGTGTGTGTGAGTGGGTGAATGAGTATGAGTGAGAGAGAGTGTAGGAGTGTGTGAGTGTGTGTTTGTGAGTGTGTATACAAGACTGTTGGATGAATGTGTGTGTTTGTGTGATTTTGCGTGTGCGCGTGAATTTGTGTCTGTGTGTGCATGTATGTGTGTTTGTGTGAATGTGTGGGTCTGTCAGTGTGTGTGTGTCAGTGTGAGTGAGTGAGGGTGATGGGCTGAAATATGATGCAGCCTGCGGTGTGATGTGTGACATTGATTGTGAATGGGAATGTAGGTCTGTGACAGTGTGTGTGAGATTGTGTTAGACTGTGAGTGTGTGTTGCTGTGTGTGAGAGTGCTTGATGGTGTGTTTGGATAGTTGTTTGTGTTGGCATACGTGTGAGTCTGTGACAATATGTGTAACTGTGAAACTAGGTGTATGTCTGTGATTTTGTGTGAATGTGGATATGTCATTGTGTGTGTTTCTGTGAGAGTGTGTGTGTGTAAGGGTGCAAGTGGCTGTGTGTGTGTGTGAGAGTGAGGAAGGTGATTGTATGTGATTGTGTGAGACTGTATGAGGAGGTGTGATTTAGTGTTGTGTTTAGTGTGTTTGTGAGAGACTAGTTGTGAGAGTGGGAGTGTTATTCTGCATGTATGACTGACTGTGTGCGCTTCGGTTTGTATGAGAGTGTGTGTGTGTGTTAGAATGTGGGTGTACATGTGTGGGAGCATGTGTGGGAGTTTTTAGTGTGTCTGTGAGAGTGTGTGTGAAATTGAATATGAGATAGTGTAATAGCTTCTGTGTGATAGTGTAAGTGTGCAAGGGGCAGTGTGTGAGTGTGTGAGAGTGTGAGAGGTATTCATATTTGATTGTTGTATTTTTATTGTGAGCAGGAGTGTTTTACTGTTCAGGTGAGTGTGTATTTGTGAGAGACTGAGTTGGAGTGTAACTCTGCGTTTATGAGAGACAGTGTGTGTTTGAGTTTGTATGGGAGTGTGAGTATTAGTGTGTGTGCATTTGAGTGAGAGTGTGTGTGTGAGCTATGAGTGTGAACGTGTGTGCTCGAGAGTATTTCTGGTTGAGTATGTGCGAGCATATGGAACAGAATGTGTGAGAGAGAGTGTGTGTGCATGTGTGTTAGCATTCATGTGTGCATATAGGTGTGTGTGATTCAGTGAGTGCGAGACGGTAAGGCTGTGTGTGCCTGAGTGTGTGTATGTGTGACTGAGTATATTTGTGCGTATGAATGTGATCGTGAGTATCGGAGATACTCTGTGTGTGTGAGTGTGTGATTTTTTGTATGAATGTGAGTGTCTGAGTGTGCGCATGGTGATGGACTTTGTGTGAGAGCAAATGTGGCATGTGTGAGTGTGCATTTGTGAGTCTGCATGTGTGTGAGTGGGTGAATGTGTACGTGTGTGTGAGAGAGTAGGAGTGTGTGTGAGCGATTGTTTGTGTATGTGTATACAAGACTGTAGCATGGCTGTGTGAGATTATTTCATTTTTGTGAGTGTGTGAGTTATTGTGTGTCTGTGTGTGTGCACGCATATGTATGAGAGTGTGTTTGTGTGAATGTTTGTCTGAATGTGCGGTACCGTGCGTGTGTCTGTGTGTGTGCCAGTGTGAGTGTGTGATGAGAATGTTGTGAAATATGCAACAAATGTGCCTGAGAGGTTTGATGACGAAATGGGTCATCTCTGATGTAACGGAAAGCCATAGAACGTGGTGGGAGACTACAGATAGTAGAGCAATGTTGAGGAATTTATTGGAATGTGGTGTATTGTGGCGCAATAGATGGATACTGTGTGTCATGGAAGAGAATGGATCCTTTGATGGAATGAAACGCAGTAGAACGTGGTGGATTGTTGTGGAATGGAGCAGAATGTTGTGAAATGGAGTAGAGTGCCGTGCATTGTGATGCAGGGGAGGGAACCTGAGTGGTTTGGACGCGATGGTAGCCTTCTTGCATGGAATGCAATGCAACAAAAAGTGATGGATTGTTGGGTACTGGTGTAGAGTATTGTGGAATGGAGTCGAATGGACTGAAATGTGGTGGAATAGACGGGTCTGAATGTGCTTTAAGCAAATGGTTATCTGTGCATGTGAGTGTGCAGCTATGTGTGTTTGTGTGAGTGTTTCTGATTGGGATTCTGTGTGTGCGTTTGCTGGACTGTGTTTGTGATGGTGAGAGGGCGCTGTGTGAGTGTGCAGGTTTCTGAGCGGTAGGGCGAGAGTGAGTTTATATAAGTGGCTGGAGCATGTATATGAGTGTGATTATGCAGGTGTGCTTACGTGTGGGTGTGATTGTGACTGTGTGTGCGTATGAGAGCATTGAGACTGTAAGTGTCTGTGGGCCTCTGTGTGTAGTTGTGTAGTGTATGTGACAGTTTGTGAGTGCATGAGTCTGTGTGTGTTGGTAGGTGTGTGAGTGTGTGATGGTGTGTGCATGTGTGTCCGTGCGTTTGTCTGCATTCGTCTGTGAGTCCGTGTGCGACAGTTTGTGTGTCTCTGCGTGTATGTAGGTGTGTTTGTGTGAGAGTGTGTGATTGAGAATATGTGATAGTGAGTGAGATTCTGTGAGAGTGAGTGTGTGTGAGCAAGTGTGCAAGGGCAGTGTGTGAGCGTGTAAGTGTATAAGTGGTGTTCATATGTGAATGTGTTTTATTCCCTGAGAGCAAGAGTGTTTTAATGTTCAGGTGAGTGTGTGTCTGTGAGAGACTAGTTGTGAGAGTGGGAGTGCTAATCAGTGTATGAGTGACTGTGTTTTGTTTGCTTTTGTATGTTAGTGCGTGTGAGTCTTTGACTGTGGGTGTGCAGGAGTCTGTGTGCGGGAGTGTTGTGTGAGACAGTGTGTGTAACTCTATTTATCTTGTTGTGAGTGTGTGTGTCCGTGTGTGACTGAAGGTGAGTGTTTGAGTGTGTGTGATTGTGCATGTGCGTTATAGTGTTCAAGTGTGCATATTGCTGTGTGTGCTACAGTGAGTGTGAATGTAAGAGTGAAATTGTGTGTGCCTGAGTGTGATTGTGTCTGTGTGTGTCTGTGTGTGTAAGTGTGAGTGTGAATGTGTTCGAAATTTGTGAGTGACTGTGTGTGAATGTGAGTGTTTGTGTATGAATTTGTGTGAATGTTAGTGTGCACATGTGTGAGGGACATTTCATGAGAACGATTGACAGCATGTGTGAGTGTGCATATATGAGTCTGTGTGTGTGTGAGTGGGTGAATGAGTATGAGTGAGAGAGAGTGTAGGAGTGTGTGAGTGTGTGTTTGTGAGTGTGTATACAAGACTGTTGGATGAATGTGTGTGTTTGTGTGATTTTGCGTGTGCGCGTGAATTTGTGTCTGTGTGTGCATGTATGTGTGTTTGTGTGAATGTGTGGGTCTGTCAGTGTGTGTGTGTCAGTGTGAGTGAGTGAGGGTGATGGGCTGAAATATGATGCAGCCTGCGGTGTGATGTGTGACATTGATTGTGATTGGGAATGTAGGTCTGTGACAGTGTGTGTGAGATTGTGTTAGACTGTGAGTGTGTGTTGCTGTGTGTGAGAGTGCTTGATGGTGTGTTTGGATAGTTGTTTGTGTTGGCATACGTGTGAGTCTGTGACAATATGTGTAACTGTGAAACTAGGTGTATGTCTGTGATTTTGTGTGAATGTGGATATGTCATTGTGTGTGTTTCTGTGAGAGTGTGTGTGTGTAAGGGTGCAAGTGGCTGTGTGTGTGTGTGAGAGTGAGGAAGGTGATTGTATGTGATTGTGTGAGACTGTATGAGGAGGTGTGATTTAGTGTTGTGTTTAGTGTGTTTGTGAGAGACTAGTTGTGAGAGTGGGAGTGTTATTCTGCATGTATGACTGACTGTGTGCGCTTCGGTTTGTATGAGAGTGTGTGTGTGTGTTAGAATGTGGGTGTACATGTGTGGGAGCATGTGTGGGAGTTTTTAGTGTGTCTGTGAGAGTGTGTGTGAAATTGAATATGAGATAGTGTAATAGCTTCTGTGTGATAGTGTAAGTGTGCAAGGGGCAGTGTGTGAGTGTGTGAGAGTGTGAGAGGTATTCATATTTGATTGTTGTATTTTTATTGTGAGCAGGAGTGTTTTACTGTTCAGGTGAGTGTGTATTTGTGAGAGACTGAGTTGGAGTGTAACTCTGCGTTTATGAGAGACAGTGTGTGTTTGAGTTTGTATGGGAGTGTGAGTATTAGTGTGTGTGCATTTGAGTGAGAGTGTGTGTGTGAGCTATGAGTGTGAACGTGTGTGCTCGAGAGTATTTCTGGTTGAGTATGTGCGAGCATATGGAACAGAATGTGTGAGAGAGAGTGTGTGTGCATGTGTGTTAGCATTCATGTGTGCATATAGGTGTGTGTGATTCAGTGAGTGCGAGACGGTAAGGCTGTGTGTGCCTGAGTGTGTGTATGTGTGACTGAGTATATTTGTGCGTATGAATGTGATCGTGAGTATCGGAGATACTCTGTGTGTGTGAGTGTGTGATTTTTTGTATGAATGTGAGTGTCTGAGTGTGCGCATGGTGATGGACTTTGTGTGAGAGCAAATGTGGCATGTGTGAGTGTGCATTTGTGAGTCTGCATGTGTGTGAGTGGGTGAATGTGTACGTGTGTGTGAGAGAGTAGGAGTGTGTGTGAGCGATTGTTTGTGTATGTGTATACAAGACTGTAGCATGGCTGTGTGAGATTATTTCATTTTTGTGAGTGTGTGAGTTATTGTGTGTCTGTGTGTGTGCACGCATATGTATGAGAGTGTGTTTGTGTGAATGTTTGTCTGAATGTGCGGTACCGTGCGTGTGTCTGTGTGTGTGCCAGTGTGAGTGTGTGATGAGAATGTTGTGAAATATGCAACAAATGTGCCTGAGAGGTTTGATGACGAAATGGGTCATCTCTGATGTAACGGAAAGCCATAGAACGTGGTGGGAGACTACAGATAGTAGAGCAATGTTGAGGAATTTATTGGAATGTGGTGTATTGTGGCGCAATAGATGGATACTGTGTGTCATGGAAGAGAATGGATCCTTTGATGGAATGAAACGCAGTAGAACGTGGTGGATTGTTGTGGAATGGAGCAGAATGTTGTGAAATGGAGTAGAGTGCCGTGCATTGTGATGCAGGGGAGGGAACCTGAGTGGTTTGGACGCGATGGTAGCCTTCTTGCATGGAATGCAATGCAACAAAAAGTGATGGATTGTTGGGTACTGGTGTAGAGGATTGTGGAATGGAGTCGAATGGACTGAAATGTGGTGGAATAGACGGGTCTGAATGTGCTTTAAGCAAATGGTTATCTGTGCATGTGAGTGTGCAGCTATGTGTGTTTGTGTGAGTGTTTCTGATTGGGATTCTGTGTGTGCGTTTGCTAGACTGTGTTTGTGATGGTGAGAGGGTGCTGTGTGAGTGTGCAGGTTTCTGAGCGGTAGGGCGAGAGTGAGTTTATATAAGTGGCTGGAGCATGTATATGAGTGTGATTATGCAGGTGTGCTTACGTGTGGGTGTGATTGTGACTGTGTGTGCGTATGAGAGCATTGAGACTGTAAGTGTCTGTGGGCCTCTGTGTGTAGTTGTGTAGTGTATGTGACAGTTTGTGAGTGCATGAGTCTGTGTGTGTTGGTAGGTGTGTGAGTGTGTGATGGTGTGTGCATGTGTGTCCGTGCGTTTGTCTGCATTCGTCTGTGAGTCCGTGTGCGACAGTTTGTGTGTCTCTGCGTGTATGTAGGTGTGTTTGTGTGAGAGTGTGTGATTGAGAATATGTGATAGTGAGTGAGATTCTGTGAGAGTGAGTGTGTGTGAGCAAGTGTGCAAGGGCAGTGTGTGAGCGTGTAAGTGTATAAGTGGTGTTCATATGTGAATGTGTTTTATTCCCTGAGAGCAAGAGTGTTTTAATGTTCAGGTGAGTGTGTGTCTGTGAGAGACTAGTTGTGAGAGTGGGAGTGCTAATCAGTGTATGAGTGACTGTGTTTTGTTTGCTTTTGTATGTTAGTGCGTGTGAGTCTTTGACTGTGGGTGTGCAGGAGTCTGTGTGCGGGAGTGTTGTGTGAGACAGTGTGTGTAACTCTATTTATCTTGTTGTGAGTGTGTGTGTCCGTGTGTGACTGAAGGTGAGTGTTTGAGTGTGTGTGATTGTGCATGTGCGTTATAGTGTTCAAGTGTGCATATTGCTGTGTGTGCTACAGTGAGTGTGAATGTAAGAGTGAAATTGTGTGTGCCTGAGTGTGATTGTGTCTGTGTGTGTCTGTGTGTGTAAGTGTGAGTGTGAATGTGTTCGAAATTTGTGAGTGACTGTGTGTGAATGTGAGTGTTTGTGTATGAATTTGTGTGAATGTTAGTGTGCACATGTGTGAGGGACATTTCATGAGAACGATTGACAGCATGTGTGAGTGTGCATATATGAGTCTGTGTGTGTGTGAGTGGGTGAATGAGTATGAGTGAGAGAGAGTGTAGGAGTGTGTGAGTGTGTGTTTGTGAGTGTGTATACAAGACTGTTGGATGAATGTGTGTGTTTGTGTGATTTTGCGTGTGCGCGTGAATTTGTGTCTGTGTGTGCATGTATGTGTGTTTGTGTGAATGTGTGGGTCTGTCAGTGTGTGTGTGTCAGTGTGAGTGAGTGAGGGTGATGGGCTGAAATATGATGCAGCCTGCGGTGTGATGTGTGACATTGATTGTGAATGGGAATGTAGGTCTGTGACAGTGTGTGTGAGATTGTGTTAGACTGTGAGTGTGTGTTGCTGTGTGTGAGAGTGCTTGATGGTGTGTTTGGATAGTTGTTTGTGTTGGCATACGTGTGAGTCTGTGACAATATGTGTAACTGTGAAACTAGGTGTATGTCTGTGATTTTGTGTGAATGTGGATATGTCATTGTGTGTGTTTCTGTGAGAGTGTGTGTGTGTAAGGGTGCAAGTGGCTGTGTGTGTGTGTGAGAGTGAGGAAGGTGATTGTATGTGATTGTGTGAGACTGTATGAGGAGGTGTGATTTAGTGTTGTGTTTAGTGTGTTTGTGAGAGACTAGTTGTGAGAGTGGGAGTGTTATTCTGCATGTATGACTGACTGTGTGCGCTTCGGTTTGTATGAGAGTGTGTGTGTGTGTTAGAATGTGGGTGTACATGTGTGGGAGCATGTGTGGGAGTTTTTAGTGTGTCTGTGAGAGTGTGTGTGAAATTGAATATGAGATAGTGTAATAGCTTCTGTGTGATAGTGTAAGTGTGCAAGGGGCAGTGTGTGAGTGTGTGAGAGTGTGAGAGGTATTCATATTTGATTGTTGTATTTTTATTGTGAGCAGGAGTGTTTTACTGTTCAGGTGAGTGTGTATTTGTGAGAGACTGAGTTGGAGTGTAACTCTGCGTTTATGAGAGACAGTGTGTGTTTGAGTTTGTATGGGAGTGTGAGTATTAGTGTGTGTGCATTTGAGTGAGAGTGTGTGTGTGAGCTATGAGTGTGAACGTGTGTGCTCGAGAGTATTTCTGGTTGAGTATGTGCGAGCATATGGAACAGAATGTGTGAGAGAGAGTGTGTGTGCATGTGTGTTAGCATTCATGTGTGCATATAGGTGTGTGTGATTCAGTGAGTGCGAGACGGTAAGGCTGTGTGTGCCTGAGTGTGTGTATGTGTGACTGAGTATATTTGTGCGTATGAATGTGATCGTGAGTATCGGAGATACTCTGTGTGTGTGAGTGTGTGATTTTTTGTATGAATGTGAGTGTCTGAGTGTGCGCATGGTGATGGACTTTGTGTGAGAGCAAATGTGGCATGTGTGAGTGTGCATTTGTGAGTCTGCATGTGTGTGAGTGGGTGAATGTGTACGTGTGTGTGAGAGAGTAGGAGTGTGTGTGAGCGATTGTTTGTGTATGTGTATACAAGACTGTAGCATGGCTGTGTGAGATTATTTCATTTTTGTGAGTGTGTGAGTTATTGTGTGTCTGTGTGTGTGCACGCATATGTATGAGAGTGTGTTTGTGTGAATGTTTGTCTGAATGTGCGGTACCGTGCGTGTGTCTGTGTGTGTGCCAGTGTGAGTGTGTGATGAGAATGTTGTGAAATATGCAACAAATGTGCCTGAGAGGTTTGATGACGAAATGGGTCATCTCTGATGTAACGGAAAGCCATAGAACGTGGTGGGAGACTACAGATAGTAGAGCAATGTTGAGGAATTTATTGGAATGTGGTGTATTGTGGCGCAATAGATGGATACTGTGTGTCATGGAAGAGAATGGATCCTTTGATGGAATGAAACGCAGTAGAACGTGGTGGATTGTTGTGGAATGGAGCAGAATGTTGTGAAATGGAGTAGAGTGCCGTGCATTGTGATGCAGGGGAGGGAACCTGAGTGGTTTGGACGCGATGGTAGCCTTCTTGCATGGAATGCAATGCAACAAAAAGTGATGGATTGTTGGGTACTGGTGTAGAGGATTGTGGAATGGAGTCGAATGGACTGAAATGTGGTGGAATAGACGGGTCTGAATGTGCTTTAAGCAAATGGTTATCTGTGCATGTGAGTGTGCAGCTATGTGTGTTTGTGTGAGTGTTTCTGATTGGGATTCTGTGTGTGCGTTTGCTAGACTGTGTTTGTGATGGTGAGAGGGTGCTGTGTGAGTGTGCAGGTTTCTGAGCGGTAGGGCGAGAGTGAGTTTATATAAGTGGCTGGAGCATGTATATGAGTGTGATTATGCAGGTGTGCTTACGTGTGGGTGTGATTGTGACTGTGTGTGCGTATGAGAGCATTGAGACTGTAAGTGTCTGTGGGCCTCTGTGTGTAGTTGTGTAGTGTATGTGACAGTTTGTGAGTGCATGAGTCTGTGTGTGTTGGTAGGTGTGTGAGTGTGTGATGGTGTGTGCATGTGTGTCCGTGCGTTTGTCTGCATTCGTCTGTGAGTCCGTGTGCGACAGTTTGTGTGTCTCTGCGTGTATGTAGGTGTGTTTGTGTGAGAGTGTGTGATTGAGAATATGTGATAGTGAGTGAGATTCTGTGAGAGTGAGTGTGTGTGAGCAAGTGTGCAAGGGCAGTGTGTGAGCGTGTAAGTGTATAAGTGGTGTTCATATGTGAATGTGTTTTATTCCCTGAGAGCAAGAGTGTTTTAATGTTCAGGTGAGTGTGTGTCTGTGAGAGACTAGTTGTGAGAGTGGGAGTGCTAATCAGTGTATGAGTGACTGTGTTTTGTTTGCTTTTGTATGTTAGTGCGTGTGAGTCTTTGACTGTGGGTGTGCAGGAGTCTGTGTGCGGGAGTGTTGTGTGAGACAGTGTGTGTAACTCTATTTATCTTGTTGTGAGTGTGTGTGTCCGTGTGTGACTGAAGGTGAGTGTTTGAGTGTGTGTGATTGTGCATGTGCGTTATAGTGTTCAAGTGTGCATATTGCTGTGTGTGCTACAGTGAGTGTGAATGTAAGAGTGAAATTGTGTGTGCCTGAGTGTGATTGTGTCTGTGTGTGTCTGTGTGTGTAAGTGTGAGTGTGAATGTGTTCGAAATTTGTGAGTGACTGTGTGTGAATGTGAGTGTTTGTGTATGAATTTGTGTGAATGTTAGTGTGCACATGTGTGAGGGACATTTCATGAGAACGATTGACAGCATGTGTGAGTGTGCATATATGAGTCTGTGTGTGTGTGAGTGGGTGAATGAGTATGAGTGAGAGAGAGTGTAGGAGTGTGTGAGTGTGTGTTTGTGAGTGTGTATACAAGACTGTTGGATGAATGTGTGTGTTTGTGTGATTTTGCGTGTGCGCGTGAATTTGTGTCTGTGTGTGCATGTATGTGTGTTTGTGTGAATGTGTGGGTCTGTCAGTGTGTGTGTGTCAGTGTGAGTGAGTGAGGGTGATGGGCTGAAATATGATGCAGCCTGCGGTGTGATGTGTGACATTGATTGTGAATGGGAATGTAGGTCTGTGACAGTGTGTGTGAGATTGTGTTAGACTGTGAGTGTGTGTTGCTGTGTGTGAGAGTGCTTGATGGTGTGTTTGGATAGTTGTTTGTGTTGGCATACGTGTGAGTCTGTGACAATATGTGTAACTGTGAAACTAGGTGTATGTCTGTGATTTTGTGTGAATGTGGATATGTCATTGTGTGTGTTTCTGTGAGAGTGTGTGTGTGTAAGGGTGCAAGTGGCTGTGTGTGTGTGTGAGAGTGAGGAAGGTGATTGTATGTGATTGTGTGAGACTGTATGAGGAGGTGTGATTTAGTGTTGTGTTTAGTGTGTTTGTGAGAGACTAGTTGTGAGAGTGGGAGTGTTATTCTGCATGTATGACTGACTGTGTGCGCTTCGGTTTGTATGAGAGTGTGTGTGTGTGTTAGAATGTGGGTGTACATGTGTGGGAGCATGTGTGGGAGTTTTTAGTGTGTCTGTGAGAGTGTGTGTGAAATTGAATATGAGATAGTGTAATAGCTTCTGTGTGATAGTGTAAGTGTGCAAGGGGCAGTGTGTGAGTGTGTGAGAGTGTGAGAGGTATTCATATTTGATTGTTGTATTTTTATTGTGAGCAGGAGTGTTTTACTGTTCAGGTGAGTGTGTATTTGTGAGAGACTGAGTTGGAGTGTAACTCTGCGTTTATGAGAGACAGTGTGTGTTTGAGTTTGTATGGGAGTGTGAGTATTAGTGTGTGTGCATTTGAGTGAGAGTGTGTGTGTGAGCTATGAGTGTGAACGTGTGTGCTCGAGAGTATTTCTGGTTGAGTATGTGCGAGCATATGGAACAGAATGTGTGAGAGAGAGTGTGTGTGCATGTGTGTTAGCATTCATGTGTGCATATAGGTGTGTGTGATTCAGTGAGTGCGAGACGGTAAGGCTGTGTGTGCCTGAGTGTGTGTATGTGTGACTGAGTATATTTGTGCGTATGAATGTGATCGTGAGTATCGGAGATACTCTGTGTGTGTGAGTGTGTGATTTTTTGTATGAATGTGAGTGTCTGAGTGTGCGCATGGTGATGGACTTTGTGTGAGAGCAAATGTGGCATGTGTGAGTGTGCATTTGTGAGTCTGCATGTGTGTGAGTGGGTGAATGTGTACGTGTGTGTGAGAGAGTAGGAGTGTGTGTGAGCGATTGTTTGTGTATGTGTATACAAGACTGTAGCATGGCTGTGTGAGATTATTTCATTTTTGTGAGTGTGTGAGTTATTGTGTGTCTGTGTGTGTGCACGCATATGTATGAGAGTGTGTTTGTGTGAATGTTTGTCTGAATGTGCGGTACCGTGCGTGTGTCTGTGTGTGTGCCAGTGTGAGTGTGTGATGAGAATGTTGTGAAATATGCAACAAATGTGCCTGAGAGGTTTGATGACGAAATGGGTCATCTCTGATGTAACGGAAAGCCATAGAACGTGGTGGGAGACTACAGATAGTAGAGCAATGTTGAGGAATTTATTGGAATGTGGTGTATTGTGGCGCAATAGATGGATACTGTGTGTCATGGAAGAGAATGGATCCTTTGATGGAATGAAACGCAGTAGAACGTGGTGGATTGTTGTGGAATGGAGCAGAATGTTGTGAAATGGAGTAGAGTGCCGTGCATTGTGATGCAGGGGAGGGAACCTGAGTGGTTTGGACGCGATGGTAGCCTTCTTGCATGGAATGCAATGCAACAAAAAGTGATGGATTGTTGGGTACTGGTGTAGAGGATTGTGGAATGGAGTCGAATGGACTGAAATGTGGTGGAATAGACGGGTCTGAATGTGCTTTAAGCAAATGGTTATCTGTGCATGTGAGTGTGCAGCTATGTGTGTTTGTGTGAGTGTTTCTGATTGGGATTCTGTGTGTGCGTTTGCTAGACTGTGTTTGTGATGGTGAGAGGGTGCTGTGTGAGTGTGCAGGTTTCTGAGCGGTAGGGCGAGAGTGAGTTTATATAAGTGGCTGGAGCATGTATATGAGTGTGATTATGCAGGTGTGCTTACGTGTGGGTGTGATTGTGACTGTGTGTGCGTATGAGAGCATTGAGACTGTAAGTGTCTGTGGGCCTCTGTGTGTAGTTGTGTAGTGTATGTGACAGTTTGTGAGTGCATGAGTCTGTGTGTGTTGGTAGGTGTGTGAGTGTGTGATGGTGTGTGCATGTGTGTCCGTGCGTTTGTCTGCATTCGTCTGTGAGTCCGTGTGCGACAGTTTGTGTGTCTCTGCGTGTATGTAGGTGTGTTTGTGTGAGAGTGTGTGATTGAGAATATGTGATAGTGAGTGAGATTCTGTGAGAGTGAGTGTGTGTGAGCAAGTGTGCAAGGGCAGTGTGTGAGCGTGTAAGTGTATAAGTGGTGTTCATATGTGAATGTGTTTTATTCCCTGAGAGCAAGAGTGTTTTAATGTTCAGGTGAGTGTGTGTCTGTGAGAGACTAGTTGTGAGAGTGGGAGTGCTAATCAGTGTATGAGTGACTGTGTTTTGTTTGCTTTTGTATGTTAGTGCGTGTGAGTCTTTGACTGTGGGTGTGCAGGAGTCTGTGTGCGGGAGTGTTGTGTGAGACAGTGTGTGTAACTCTATTTATCTTGTTGTGAGTGTGTGTGTCCGTGTGTGACTGAAGGTGAGTGTTTGAGTGTGTGTGATTGTGCATGTGCGTTATAGTGTTCAAGTGTGCATATTGCTGTGTGTGCTACAGTGAGTGTGAATGTAAGAGTGAAATTGTGTGTGCCTGAGTGTGATTGTGTCTGTGTGTGTCTGTGTGTGTAAGTGTGAGTGTGAATGTGTTCGAAATTTGTGAGTGACTGTGTGTGAATGTGAGTGTTTGTGTATGAATTTGTGTGAATGTTAGTGTGCACATGTGTGAGGGACATTTCATGAGAACGATTGACAGCATGTGTGAGTGTGCATATATGAGTCTGTGTGTGTGTGAGTGGGTGAATGAGTATGAGTGAGAGAGAGTGTAGGAGTGTGTGAGTGTGTGTTTGTGAGTGTGTATACAAGACTGTTGGATGAATGTGTGTGTTTGTGTGATTTTGCGTGTGCGCGTGAATTTGTGTCTGTGTGTGCATGTATGTGTGTTTGTGTGAATGTGTGGGTCTGTCAGTGTGTGTGTGTCAGTGTGAGTGAGTGAGGGTGATGGGCTGAAATATGATGCAGCCTGCGGTGTGATGTGTGACATTGATTGTGAATGGGAATGTAGGTCTGTGACAGTGTGTGTGAGATTGTGTTAGACTGTGAGTGTGTGTTGCTGTGTGTGAGAGTGCTTGATGGTGTGTTTGGATAGTTGTTTGTGTTGGCATACGTGTGAGTCTGTGACAATATGTGTAACTGTGAAACTAGGTGTATGTCTGTGATTTTGTGTGAATGTGGATATGTCATTGTGTGTGTTTCTGTGAGAGTGTGTGTGTGTAAGGGTGCAAGTGGCTGTGTGTGTGTGTGAGAGTGAGGAAGGTGATTGTATGTGATTGTGTGAGACTGTATGAGGAGGTGTGATTTAGTGTTGTGTTTAGTGTGTTTGTGAGAGACTAGTTGTGAGAGTGGGAGTGTTATTCTGCATGTATGACTGACTGTGTGCGCTTCGGTTTGTATGAGAGTGTGTGTGTGTGTTAGAATGTGGGTGTACATGTGTGGGAGCATGTGTGGGAGTTTTTAGTGTGTCTGTGAGAGTGTGTGTGAAATTGAATATGAGATAGTGTAATAGCTTCTGTGTGATAGTGTAAGTGTGCAAGGGGCAGTGTGTGAGTGTGTGAGAGTGTGAGAGGTATTCATATTTGATTGTTGTATTTTTATTGTGAGCAGGAGTGTTTTACTGTTCAGGTGAGTGTGTATTTGTGAGAGACTGAGTTGGAGTGTAACTCTGCGTTTATGAGAGACAGTGTGTGTTTGAGTTTGTATGGGAGTGTGAGTATTAGTGTGTGTGCATTTGAGTGAGAGTGTGTGTGTGAGCTATGAGTGTGAACGTGTGTGCTCGAGAGTATTTCTGGTTGAGTATGTGCGAGCATATGGAACAGAATGTGTGAGAGAGAGTGTGTGTGCATGTGTGTTAGCATTCATGTGTGCATATAGGTGTGTGTGATTCAGTGAGTGCGAGACGGTAAGGCTGTGTGTGCCTGAGTGTGTGTATGTGTGACTGAGTATATTTGTGCGTATGAATGTGATCGTGAGTATCGGAGATACTCTGTGTGTGTGAGTGTGTGATTTTTTGTATGAATGTGAGTGTCTGAGTGTGCGCATGGTGATGGACTTTGTGTGAGAGCAAATGTGGCATGTGTGAGTGTGCATTTGTGAGTCTGCATGTGTGTGAGTGGGTGAATGTGTACGTGTGTGTGAGAGAGTAGGAGTGTGTGTGAGCGATTGTTTGTGTATGTGTATACAAGACTGTAGCATGGCTGTGTGAGATTATTTCATTTTTGTGAGTGTGTGAGTTATTGTGTGTCTGTGTGTGTGCACGCATATGTATGAGAGTGTGTTTGTGTGAATGTTTGTCTGAATGTGCGGTACCGTGCGTGTGTCTGTGTGTGTGCCAGTGTGAGTGTGTGATGAGAATGTTGTGAAATATGCAACAAATGTGCCTGAGAGGTTTGATGACGAAATGGGTCATCTCTGATGTAACGGAAAGCCATAGAACGTGGTGGGAGACTACAGATAGTAGAGCAATGTTGAGGAATTTATTGGAATGTGGTGTATTGTGGCGCAATAGATGGATACTGTGTGTCATGGAAGAGAATGGATCCTTTGATGGAATGAAACGCAGTAGAACGTGGTGGATTGTTGTGGAATGGAGCAGAATGTTGTGAAATGGAGTAGAGTGCCGTGCATTGTGATGCAGGGGAGGGAACCTGAGTGGTTTGGACGCGATGGTAGCCTTCTTGCATGGAATGCAATGCAACAAAAAGTGATGGATTGTTGGGTACTGGTGTAGAGTATTGTGGAATGGAGTCGAATGGACTGAAATGTGGTGGAATAGACGGGTCTGAATGTGCTTTAAGCAAATGGTTATCTGTGCATGTGAGTGTGCAGCTATGTGTGTTTGTGTGAGTGTTTCTGATTGGGATTCTGTGTGTGCGTTTGCTAGACTGTGTTTGTGATGGTGAGAGGGTGCTGTGTGAGTGTGCAGGTTTCTGAGCGGTAGGGCGAGAGTGAGTTTATATAAGTGGCTGGAGCATGTATATGAGTGTGATTATGCAGGTGTGCTTACGTGTGGGTGTGATTGTGACTGTGTGTGCGTATGAGAGCATTGAGACTGTAAGTGTCTGTGGGCCTCTGTGTGTAGTTGTGTAGTGTATGTGACAGTTTGTGAGTGCATGAGTCTGTGTGTGTTGGTAGGTGTGTGAGTGTGTGATGGTGTGTGCATGTGTGTCCGTGCGTTTGTCTGCATTCGTCTGTGAGTCCGTGTGCGACAGTTTGTGTGTCTCTGCGTGTATGTAGGTGTGTTTGTGTGAGAGTGTGTGATTGAGAATATGTGATAGTGAGTGAGATTCTGTGAGAGTGAGTGTGTGTGAGCAAGTGTGCAAGGGCAGTGTGTGAGCGTGTAAGTGTATAAGTGGTGTTCATATGTGAATGTGTTTTATTCCCTGAGAGCAAGAGTGTTTTAATGTTCAGGTGAGTGTGTGTCTGTGAGAGACTAGTTGTGAGAGTGGGAGTGCTAATCAGTGTATGAGTGACTGTGTTTTGTTTGCTTTTGTATGTTAGTGCGTGTGAGTCTTTGACTGTGGGTGTGCAGGAGTCTGTGTGCGGGAGTGTTGTGTGAGACAGTGTGTGTAACTCTATTTATCTTGTTGTGAGTGTGTGTGTCCGTGTGTGACTGAAGGTGAGTGTTTGAGTGTGTGTGATTGTGCATGTGCGTTATAGTGTTCAAGTGTGCATATTGCTGTGTGTGCTACAGTGAGTGTGAATGTAAGAGTGAAATTGTGTGTGCCTGAGTGTGATTGTGTCTGTGTGTGTCTGTGTGTGTAAGTGTGAGTGTGAATGTGTTCGAAATTTGTGAGTGACTGTGTGTGAATGTGAGTGTTTGTGTATGAATTTGTGTGAATGTTAGTGTGCACATGTGTGAGGGACATTTCATGAGAACGATTGACAGCATGTGTGAGTGTGCATATATGAGTCTGTGTGTGTGTGAGTGGGTGAATGAGTATGAGTGAGAGAGAGTGTAGGAGTGTGTGAGTGTGTGTTTGTGAGTGTGTATACAAGACTGTTGGATGAATGTGTGTGTTTGTGTGATTTTGCGTGTGCGCGTGAATTTGTGTCTGTGTGTGCATGTATGTGTGTTTGTGTGAATGTGTGGGTCTGTCAGTGTGTGTGTGTCAGTGTGAGTGAGTGAGGGTGATGGGCTGAAATATGATGCAGCCTGCGGTGTGATGTGTGACATTGATTGTGAATGGGAATGTAGGTCTGTGACAGTGTGTGTGAGATTGTGTTAGACTGTGAGTGTGTGTTGCTGTGTGTGAGAGTGCTTGATGGTGTGTTTGGATAGTTGTTTGTGTTGGCATACGTGTGAGTCTGTGACAATATGTGTAACTGTGAAACTAGGTGTATGTCTGTGATTTTGTGTGAATGTGGATATGTCATTGTGTGTGTTTCTGTGAGAGTGTGTGTGTGTAAGGGTGCAAGTGGCTGTGTGTGTGTGTGAGAGTGAGGAAGGTGATTGTATGTGATTGTGTGAGACTGTATGAGGAGGTGTGATTTAGTGTTGTGTTTAGTGTGTTTGTGAGAGACTAGTTGTGAGAGTGGGAGTGTTATTCTGCATGTATGACTGACTGTGTGCGCTTCGGTTTGTATGAGAGTGTGTGTGTGTGTTAGAATGTGGGTGTACATGTGTGGGAGCATGTGTGGGAGTTTTTAGTGTGTCTGTGAGAGTGTGTGTGAAATTGAATATGAGATAGTGTAATAGCTTCTGTGTGATAGTGTAAGTGTGCAAGGGGCAGTGTGTGAGTGTGTGAGAGTGTGAGAGGTATTCATATTTGATTGTTGTATTTTTATTGTGAGCAGGAGTGTTTTACTGTTCAGGTGAGTGTGTATTTGTGAGAGACTGAGTTGGAGTGTAACTCTGCGTTTATGAGAGACAGTGTGTGTTTGAGTTTGTATGGGAGTGTGAGTATTAGTGTGTGTGCATTTGAGTGAGAGTGTGTGTGTGAGCTATGAGTGTGAACGTGTGTGCTCGAGAGTATTTCTGGTTGAGTATGTGCGAGCATATGGAACAGAATGTGTGAGAGAGAGTGTGTGTGCATGTGTGTTAGCATTCATGTGTGCATATAGGTGTGTGTGATTCAGTGAGTGCGAGACGGTAAGGCTGTGTGTGCCTGAGTGTGTGTATGTGTGACTGAGTATATTTGTGCGTATGAATGTGATCGTGAGTATCGGAGATACTCTGTGTGTGTGAGTGTGTGATTTTTTGTATGAATGTGAGTGTCTGAGTGTGCGCATGGTGATGGACTTTGTGTGAGAGCAAATGTGGCATGTGTGAGTGTGCATTTGTGAGTCTGCATGTGTGTGAGTGGGTGAATGTGTACGTGTGTGTGAGAGAGTAGGAGTGTGTGTGAGCGATTGTTTGTGTATGTGTATACAAGACTGTAGCATGGCTGTGTGAGATTATTTCATTTTTGTGAGTGTGTGAGTTATTGTGTGTCTGTGTGTGTGCACGCATATGTATGAGAGTGTGTTTGTGTGAATGTTTGTCTGAATGTGCGGTACCGTGCGTGTGTCTGTGTGTGTGCCAGTGTGAGTGTGTGATGAGAATGTTGTGAAATATGCAACAAATGTGCCTGAGAGGTTTGATGACGAAATGGGTCATCTCTGATGTAACGGAAAGCCATAGAACGTGGTGGGAGACTACAGATAGTAGAGCAATGTTGAGGAATTTATTGGAATGTGGTGTATTGTGGCGCAATAGATGGATACTGTGTGTCATGGAAGAGAATGGATCCTTTGATGGAATGAAACGCAGTAGAACGTGGTGGATTGTTGTGGAATGGAGCAGAATGTTGTGAAATGGAGTAGAGTGCCGTGCATTGTGATGCAGGGGAGGGAACCTGAGTGGTTTGGACGCGATGGTAGCCTTCTTGCATGGAATGCAATGCAACAAAAAGTGATGGATTGTTGGGTACTGGTGTAGAGTATTGTGGAATGGAGTCGAATGGACTGAAATGTGGTGGAATAGACGGGTCTGAATGTGCTTTAAGCAAATGGTTATCTGTGCATGTGAGTGTGCAGCTATGTGTGTTTGTGTGAGTGTTTCTGATTGGGATTCTGTGTGTGCGTTTGCTAGACTGTGTTTGTGATGGTGAGAGGGTGCTGTGTGAGTGTGCAGGTTTCTGAGCGGTAGGGCGAGAGTGAGTTTATATAAGTGGCTGGAGCATGTATATGAGTGTGATTATGCAGGTGTGCTTACGTGTGGGTGTGATTGTGACTGTGTGTGCGTATGAGAGCATTGAGACTGTAAGTGTCTGTGGGCCTCTGTGTGTAGTTGTGTAGTGTATGTGACAGTTTGTGAGTGCATGAGTCTGTGTGTGTTGGTAGGTGTGTGAGTGTGTGATGGTGTGTGCATGTGTGTCCGTGCGTTTGTCTGCATTCGTCTGTGAGTCCGTGTGCGACAGTTTGTGTGTCTCTGCGTGTATGTAGGTGTGTTTGTGTGAGAGTGTGTGATTGAGAATATGTGATAGTGAGTGAGATTCTGTGAGAGTGAGTGTGTGTGAGCAAGTGTGCAAGGGCAGTGTGTGAGCGTGTAAGTGTATAAGTGGTGTTCATATGTGAATGTGTTTTATTCCCTGAGAGCAAGAGTGTTTTAATGTTCAGGTGAGTGTGTGTCTGTGAGAGACTAGTTGTGAGAGTGGGAGTGCTAATCAGTGTATGAGTGACTGTGTTTTGTTTGCTTTTGTATGTTAGTGCGTGTGAGTCTTTGACTGTGGGTGTGCAGGAGTCTGTGTGCGGGAGTGTTGTGTGAGACAGTGTGTGTAACTCTATTTATCTTGTTGTGAGTGTGTGTGTCCGTGTGTGACTGAAGGTGAGTGTTTGAGTGTGTGTGATTGTGCATGTGCGTTATAGTGTTCAAGTGTGCATATTGCTGTGTGTGCTACAGTGAGTGTGAATGTAAGAGTGAAATTGTGTGTGCCTGAGTGTGATTGTGTCTGTGTGTGTCTGTGTGTGTAAGTGTGAGTGTGAATGTGTTCGAAATTTGTGAGTGACTGTGTGTGAATGTGAGTGTTTGTGTATGAATTTGTGTGAATGTTAGTGTGCACATGTGTGAGGGACATTTCATGAGAACGATTGACAGCATGTGTGAGTGTGCATATATGAGTCTGTGTGTGTGTGAGTGGGTGAATGAGTATGAGTGAGAGAGAGTGTAGGAGTGTGTGAGTGTGTGTTTGTGAGTGTGTATACAAGACTGTTGGATGAATGTGTGTGTTTGTGTGATTTTGCGTGTGCGCGTGAATTTGTGTCTGTGTGTGCATGTATGTGTGTTTGTGTGAATGTGTGGGTCTGTCAGTGTGTGTGTGTCAGTGTGAGTGAGTGAGGGTGATGGGCTGAAATATGATGCAGCCTGCGGTGTGATGTGTGACATTGATTGTGAATGGGAATGTAGGTCTGTGACAGTGTGTGTGAGATTGTGTTAGACTGTGAGTGTGTGTTGCTGTGTGTGAGAGTGCTTGATGGTGTGTTTGGATAGTTGTTTGTGTTGGCATACGTGTGAGTCTGTGACAATATGTGTAACTGTGAAACTAGGTGTATGTCTGTGATTTTGTGTGAATGTGGATATGTCATTGTGTGTGTTTCTGTGAGAGTGTGTGTGTGTAAGGGTGCAAGTGGCTGTGTGTGTGTGTGAGAGTGAGGAAGGTGATTGTATGTGATTGTGTGAGACTGTATGAGGAGGTGTGATTTAGTGTTGTGTTTAGTGTGTTTGTGAGAGACTAGTTGTGAGAGTGGGAGTGTTATTCTGCATGTATGACTGACTGTGTGCGCTTCGGTTTGTATGAGAGTGTGTGTGTGTGTTAGAATGTGGGTGTACATGTGTGGGAGCATGTGTGGGAGTTTTTAGTGTGTCTGTGAGAGTGTGTGTGAAATTGAATATGAGATAGTGTAATAGCTTCTGTGTGATAGTGTAAGTGTGCAAGGGGCAGTGTGTGAGTGTGTGAGAGTGTGAGAGGTATTCATATTTGATTGTTGTATTTTTATTGTGAGCAGGAGTGTTTTACTGTTCAGGTGAGTGTGTATTTGTGAGAGACTGAGTTGGAGTGTAACTCTGCGTTTATGAGAGACAGTGTGTGTTTGAGTTTGTATGGGAGTGTGAGTATTAGTGTGTGTGCATTTGAGTGAGAGTGTGTGTGTGAGCTATGAGTGTGAACGTGTGTGCTCGAGAGTATTTCTGGTTGAGTATGTGCGAGCATATGGAACAGAATGTGTGAGAGAGAGTGTGTGTGCATGTGTGTTAGCATTCATGTGTGCATATAGGTGTGTGTGATTCAGTGAGTGCGAGACGGTAAGGCTGTGTGTGCCTGAGTGTGTGTATGTGTGACTGAGTATATTTGTGCGTATGAATGTGATCGTGAGTATCGGAGATACTCTGTGTGTGTGAGTGTGTGATTTTTTGTATGAATGTGAGTGTCTGAGTGTGCGCATGGTGATGGACTTTGTGTGAGAGCAAATGTGGCATGTGTGAGTGTGCATTTGTGAGTCTGCATGTGTGTGAGTGGGTGAATGTGTACGTGTGTGTGAGAGAGTAGGAGTGTGTGTGAGCGATTGTTTGTGTATGTGTATACAAGACTGTAGCATGGCTGTGTGAGATTATTTCATTTTTGTGAGTGTGTGAGTTATTGTGTGTCTGTGTGTGTGCACGCATATGTATGAGAGTGTGTTTGTGTGAATGTTTGTCTGAATGTGCGGTACCGTGCGTGTGTCTGTGTGTGTGCCAGTGTGAGTGTGTGATGAGAATGTTGTGAAATATGCAACAAATGTGCCTGAGAGGTTTGATGACGAAATGGGTCATCTCTGATGTAACGGAAAGCCATAGAACGTGGTGGGAGACTACAGATAGTAGAGCAATGTTGAGGAATTTATTGGAATGTGGTGTATTGTGGCGCAATAGATGGATACTGTGTGTCATGGAAGAGAATGGATCCTTTGATGGAATGAAACGCAGTAGAACGTGGTGGATTGTTGTGGAATGGAGCAGAATGTTGTGAAATGGAGTAGAGTGCCGTGCATTGTGATGCAGGGGAGGGAACCTGAGTGGTTTGGACGCGATGGTAGCCTTCTTGCATGGAATGCAATGCAACAAAAAGTGATGGATTGTTGGGTACTGGTGTAGAGGATTGTGGAATGGAGTCGAATGGACTGAAATGTGGTGGAATAGACGGGTCTGAATGTGCTTTAAGCAAATGGTTATCTGTGCATGTGAGTGTGCAGCTATGTGTGTTTGTGTGAGTGTTTCTGATTGGGATTCTGTGTGTGCGTTTGCTAGACTGTGTTTGTGATGGTGAGAGGGTGCTGTGTGAGTGTGCAGGTTTCTGAGCGGTAGGGCGAGAGTGAGTTTATATAAGTGGCTGGAGCATGTATATGAGTGTGATTATGCAGGTGTGCTTACGTGTGGGTGTGATTGTGACTGTGTGTGCGTATGAGAGCATTGAGACTGTAAGTGTCTGTGGGCCTCTGTGTGTAGTTGTGTAGTGTATGTGACAGTTTGTGAGTGCATGAGTCTGTGTGTGTTGGTAGGTGTGTGAGTGTGTGATGGTGTGTGCATGTGTGTCCGTGCGTTTGTCTGCATTCGTCTGTGAGTCCGTGTGCGACAGTTTGTGTGTCTCTGCGTGTATGTAGGTGTGTTTGTGTGAGAGTGTGTGATTGAGAATATGTGATAGTGAGTGAGATTCTGTGAGAGTGAGTGTGTGTGAGCAAGTGTGCAAGGGCAGTGTGTGAGCGTGTAAGTGTATAAGTGGTGTTCATATGTGAATGTGTTTTATTCCCTGAGAGCAAGAGTGTTTTAATGTTCAGGTGAGTGTGTGTCTGTGAGAGACTAGTTGTGAGAGTGGGAGTGCTAATCTGTGTATGAGTGACTGTGTTTTGTTTGCTTTTGTATGTTAGTGCGTGTGAGTCTTTGACTGTGGGTGTGCAGGTGTCTGTGTGCGGGAGTGTTGTGTGAGACAGTGTGTGTAACTCTATTTATCTTGTTGTGAGTGTGTGTGTCCGTGTGTGACTGAAGGTGAGTGTTTGAGTGTGTGTGATTGTGCATGTGCGTTATAGTGTTCAAGTGTGCATATTGCTGTGTGTGCTACAGTGAGTGTGAATGTAAGAGTGAAATTGTGTGTGCCTGAGTGTGATTGTGTCTGTGTGTGTCTGTGTGTGTAAGTGTGAGTGTGAATGTGTTCGAAATTTGTGAGTGACTGTGTGTGAATGTGAGTGTTTGTGTATGAATTTGTGTGAATGTTAGTGTGCACATGTGTGAGGGACATTTCATGAGAACGATTGACAGCATGTGTGAGTGTGCATATATGAGTCTGTGTGTGTGTGAGTGGGTGAATGAGTATGAGTGAGAGAGAGTGTAGGAGTGTGTGAGTGTGTGTTTGTGAGTGTGTATACAAGACTGTTGGATGAATGTGTGTGTTTGTGTGATTTTGCGTGTGCGCGTGAATTTGTGTCTGTGTGTGCATGTATGTGTGTTTGTGTGAATGTGTGGGTCTGTCAGTGTGTGTGTGTCAGTGTGAGTGAGTGAGGGTGATGGGCTGAAATATGATGCAGCCTGCGGTGTGATGTGTGACATTGATTGTGAATGGGAATGTAGGTCTGTGACAGTGTGTGTGAGATTGTGTTAGACTGTGAGTGTGTGTTGCTGTGTGTGAGAGTGCTTGATGGTGTGTTTGGATAGTTGTTTGTGTTGGCATACGTGTGAGTCTGTGACAATATGTGTAACTGTGAAACTAGGTGTATGTCTGTGATTTTGTGTGAATGTGGATATGTCATTGTGTGTGTTTCTGTGAGAGTGTGTGTGTGTAAGGGTGCAAGTGGCTGTGTGTGTGTGTGAGAGTGAGGAAGGTGATTGTATGTGATTGTGTGAGACTGTATGAGGAGGTGTGATTTAGTGTTGTGTTTAGTGTGTTTGTGAGAGACTAGTTGTGAGAGTGGGAGTGTTATTCTGCATGTATGACTGACTGTGTGCGCTTCGGTTTGTATGAGAGTGTGTGTGTGTGTTAGAATGTGGGTGTACATGTGTGGGAGCATGTGTGGGAGTTTTTAGTGTGTCTGTGAGAGTGTGTGTGAAATTGAATATGAGATAGTGTAATAGCTTCTGTGTGATAGTGTAAGTGTGCAAGGGGCAGTGTGTGAGTGTGTGAGAGTGTGAGAGGTATTCATATTTGATTGTTGTATTTTTATTGTGAGCAGGAGTGTTTTACTGTTCAGGTGAGTGTGTATTTGTGAGAGACTGAGTTGGAGTGTAACTCTGCGTTTATGAGAGACAGTGTGTGTTTGAGTTTGTATGGGAGTGTGAGTATTAGTGTGTGTGCATTTGAGTGAGAGTGTGTGTGTGAGCTATGAGTGTGAACGTGTGTGCTCGAGAGTATTTCTGGTTGAGTATGTGCGAGCATATGGAACAGAATGTGTGAGAGAGAGTGTGTGTGCATGTGTGTTAGCATTCATGTGTGCATATAGGTGTGTGTGATTCAGTGAGTGCGAGACGGTAAGGCTGTGTGTGCCTGAGTGTGTGTATGTGTGACTGAGTATATTTGTGCGTATGAATGTGATCGTGAGTATCGGAGATACTCTGTGTGTGTGAGTGTGTGATTTTTTGTATGAATGTGAGTGTCTGAGTGTGCGCATGGTGATGGACTTTGTGTGAGAGCAAATGTGGCATGTGTGAGTGTGCATTTGTGAGTCTGCATGTGTGTGAGTGGGTGAATGTGTACGTGTGTGTGAGAGAGTAGGAGTGTGTGTGAGCGATTGTTTGTGTATGTGTATACAAGACTGTAGCATGGCTGTGTGAGATTATTTCATTTTTGTGAGTGTGTGAGTTATTGTGTGTCTGTGTGTGTGCACGCATATGTATGAGAGTGTGTTTGTGTGAATGTTTGTCTGAATGTGCGGTACCGTGCGTGTGTCTGTGTGTGTGCCAGTGTGAGTGTGTGATGAGAATGTTGTGAAATATGCAACAAATGTGCCTGAGAGGTTTGATGACGAAATGGGTCATCTCTGATGTAACGGAAAGCCATAGAACGTGGTGGGAGACTACAGATAGTAGAGCAATGTTGAGGAATTTATTGGAATGTGGTGTATTGTGGCGCAATAGATGGATACTGTGTGTCATGGAAGAGAATGGATCCTTTGATGGAATGAAACGCAGTAGAACGTGGTGGATTGTTGTGGAATGGAGCAGAATGTTGTGAAATGGAGTAGAGTGCCGTGCATTGTGATGCAGGGGAGGGAACCTGAGTGGTTTGGACGCGATGGTAGCCTTCTTGCATGGAATGCAATGCAACAAAAAGTGATGGATTGTTGGGTACTGGTGTAGAGGATTGTGGAATGGAGTCGAATGGACTGAAATGTGGTGGAATAGACGGGTCTGAATGTGCTTTAAGCAAATGGTTATCTGTGCATGTGAGTGTGCAGCTATGTGTGTTTGTGTGAGTGTTTCTGATTGGGATTCTGTGTGTGCGTTTGCTAGACTGTGTTTGTGATGGTGAGAGGGTGCTGTGTGAGTGTGCAGGTTTCTGAGCGGTAGGGCGAGAGTGAGTTTATATAAGTGGCTGGAGCATGTATATGAGTGTGATTATGCAGGTGTGCTTACGTGCGGGTGTGATTGTGACTGTGTGTGCGTATGAGAGCATTGAGACTGTAAGTGTCTGTGGGCCTCTGTGTGTAGTTGTGTAGTGTATGTGACAGTTTGTGAGTGCATGAGTCTGTGTGTGTTGGTAGGTGTGTGAGTGTGTGATGGTGTGTGCATGTGTGTCCGTGCGTTTGTCTGCATTCGTCTGTGAGTCCGTGTGCGACAGTTTGTGTGTCTCTGCGTGTATGTAGGTGTGTTTGTGTGAGAGTGTGTGATTGAGAATATGTGATAGTGAGTGAGATTCTGTGAGAGTGAGTGTGTGTGAGCAAGTGTGCAAGGGCAGTGTGTGAGCGTGTAAGTGTATAAGTGGTGTTCATATGTGAATGTGTTTTATTCCCTGAGAGCAAGAGTGTTTTAATGTTCAGGTGAGTGTGTGTCTGTGAGAGACTAGTTGTGAGAGTGGGAGTGCTAATCAGTGTATGAGTGACTGTGTTTTGTTTGCTTTTGTATGTTAGTGCGTGTGAGTCTTTGACTGTGGGTGTGCAGGAGTCTGTGTGCGGGAGTGTTGTGTGAGACAGTGTGTGTAACTCTATTTATCTTGTTGTGAGTGTGTGTGTCCGTGTGTGACTGAAGGTGAGTGTTTGAGTGTGTGTGATTGTGCATGTGCGTTATAGTGTTCAAGTGTGCATATTGCTGTGTGTGCTACAGTGAGTGTGAATGTAAGAGTGAAATTGTGTGTGCCTGAGTGTGATTGTGTCTGTGTGTGTCTGTGTGTGTAAGTGTGAGTGTGAATGTGTTCGAAATTTGTGAGTGACTGTGTGTGAATGTGAGTGTTTGTGTATGAATTTGTGTGAATGTTAGTGTGCACATGTGTGAGGGACATTTCATGAGAACGATTGACAGCATGTGTGAGTGTGCATATATGAGTCTGTGTGTGTGTGAGTGGGTGAATGAGTATGAGTGAGAGAGAGTGTAGGAGTGTGTGAGTGTGTGTTTGTGAGTGTGTATACAAGACTGTTGGATGAATGTGTGTGTTTGTGTGATTTTGCGTGTGCGCGTGAATTTGTGTCTGTGTGTGCATGTATGTGTGTTTGTGTGAATGTGTGGGTCTGTCAGTGTGTGTGTGTCAGTGTGAGTGAGTGAGGGTGATGGGCTGAAATATGATGCAGCCTGCGGTGTGATGTGTGACATTGATTGTGAATGGGAATGTAGGTCTGTGACAGTGTGTGTGAGATTGTGTTAGACTGTGAGTGTGTGTTGCTGTGTGTGAGAGTGCTTGATGGTGTGTTTGGATAGTTGTTTGTGTTGGCATACGTGTGAGTCTGTGACAATATGTGTAACTGTGAAACTAGGTGTATGTCTGTGATTTTGTGTGAATGTGGATATGTCATTGTGTGTGTTTCTGTGAGAGTGTGTGTGTGTAAGGGTGCAAGTGGCTGTGTGTGTGTGTGAGAGTGAGGAAGGTGATTGTATGTGATTGTGTGAGACTGTATGAGGAGGTGTGATTTAGTGTTGTGTTTAGTGTGTTTGTGAGAGACTAGTTGTGAGAGTGGGAGTGTTATTCTGCATGTATGACTGACTGTGTGCGCTTCGGTTTGTATGAGAGTGTGTGTGTGTGTTAGAATGTGGGTGTACATGTGTGGGAGCATGTGTGGGAGTTTTTAGTGTGTCTGTGAGAGTGTGTGTGAAATTGAATATGAGATAGTGTAATAGCTTCTGTGTGATAGTGTAAGTGTGCAAGGGGCAGTGTGTGAGTGTGTGAGAGTGTGAGAGGTATTCATATTTGATTGTTGTATTTTTATTGTGAGCAGGAGTGTTTTACTGTTCAGGTGAGTGTGTATTTGTGAGAGACTGAGTTGGAGTGTAACTCTGCGTTTATGAGAGACAGTGTGTGTTTGAGTTTGTATGGGAGTGTGAGTATTAGTGTGTGTGCATTTGAGTGAGAGTGTGTGTGTGAGCTATGAGTGTGAACGTGTGTGCTCGAGAGTATTTCTGGTTGAGTATGTGCGAGCATATGGAACAGAATGTGTGAGAGAGAGTGTGTGTGCATGTGTGTTAGCATTCATGTGTGCATATAGGTGTGTGTGATTCAGTGAGTGCGAGACGGTAAGGCTGTGTGTGCCTGAGTGTGTGTATGTGTGACTGAGTATATTTGTGCGTATGAATGTGATCGTGAGTATCGGAGATACTCTGTGTGTGTGAGTGTGTGATTTTTTGTATGAATGTGAGTGTCTGAGTGTGCGCATGGTGATGGACTTTGTGTGAGAGCAAATGTGGCATGTGTGAGTGTGCATTTGTGAGTCTGCATGTGTGTGAGTGGGTGAATGTGTACGTGTGTGTGAGAGAGTAGGAGTGTGTGTGAGCGATTGTTTGTGTATGTGTATACAAGACTGTAGCATGGCTGTGTGAGATTATTTCATTTTTGTGAGTGTGTGAGTTATTGTGTGTCTGTGTGTGTGCACGCATATGTATGAGAGTGTGTTTGTGTGAATGTTTGTCTGAATGTGCGGTACCGTGCGTGTGTCTGTGTGTGTGCCAGTGTGAGTGTGTGATGAGAATGTTGTGAAATATGCAACAAATGTGCCTGAGAGGTTTGATGACGAAATGGGTCATCTCTGATGTAACGGAAAGCCATAGAACGTGGTGGGAGACTACAGATAGTAGAGCAATGTTGAGGAATTTATTGGAATGTGGTGTATTGTGGCGCAATAGATGGATACTGTGTGTCATGGAAGAGAATGGATCCTTTGATGGAATGAAACGCAGTAGAACGTGGTGGATTGTTGTGGAATGGAGCAGAATGTTGTGAAATGGAGTAGAGTGCCGTGCATTGTGATGCAGGGGAGGGAACCTGAGTGGTTTGGACGCGATGGTAGCCTTCTTGCATGGAATGCAATGCAACAAAAAGTGATGGATTGTTGGGTACTGGTGTAGAGGATTGTGGAATGGAGTCGAATGGACTGAAATGTGGTGGAATAGACGGGTCTGAATGTGCTTTAAGCAAATGGTTATCTGTGCATGTGAGTGTGCAGCTATGTGTGTTTGTGTGAGTGTTTCTGATTGGGATTCTGTGTGTGCGTTTGCTAGACTGTGTTTGTGATGGTGAGAGGGTGCTGTGTGAGTGTGCAGGTTTCTGAGCGGTAGGGCGAGAGTGAGTTTATATAAGTGGCTGGAGCATGTATATGAGTGTGATTATGCAGGTGTGCTTACGTGCGGGTGTGATTGTGACTGTGTGTGCGTATGAGAGCATTGAGACTGTAAGTGTCTGTGGGCCTCTGTGTGTAGTTGTGTAGTGTATGTGACAGTTTGTGAGTGCATGAGTCTGTGTGTGTTGGTAGGTGTGTGAGTGTGTGATGGTGTGTGCATGTGTGTCCGTGCGTTTGTCTGCATTCGTCTGTGAGTCCGTGTGCGACAGTTTGTGTGTCTCTGCGTGTATGTAGGTGTGTTTGTGTGAGAGTGTGTGATTGAGAATATGTGATAGTGAGTGAGATTCTGTGAGAGTGAGTGTGTGTGAGCAAGTGTGCAAGGGCAGTGTGTGAGCGTGTAAGTGTATAAGTGGTGTTCATATGTGAATGTGTTTTATTCCCTGAGAGCAAGAGTGTTTTAATGTTCAGGTGAGTGTGTGTCTGTGAGAGACTAGTTGTGAGAGTGGGAGTGCTAATCAGTGTATGAGTGACTGTGTTTTGTTTGCTTTTGTATGTTAGTGCGTGTGAGTCTTTGACTGTGGGTGTGCAGGAGTCTGTGTGCGGGAGTGTTGTGTGAGACAGTGTGTGTAACTCTATTTATCTTGTTGTGAGTGTGTGTGTCCGTGTGTGACTGAAGGTGAGTGTTTGAGTGTGTGTGATTGTGCATGTGCGTTATAGTGTTCAAGTGTGCATATTGCTGTGTGTGCTACAGTGAGTGTGAATGTAAGAGTGAAATTGTGTGTGCCTGAGTGTGATTGTGTCTGTGTGTGTCTGTGTGTGTAAGTGTGAGTGTGAATGTGTTCGAAATTTGTGAGTGACTGTGTGTGAATGTGAGTGTTTGTGTATGAATTTGTGTGAATGTTAGTGTGCACATGTGTGAGGGACATTTCATGAGAACGATTGACAGCATGTGTGAGTGTGCATATATGAGTCTGTGTGTGTGTGAGTGGGTGAATGAGTATGAGTGAGAGAGAGTGTAGGAGTGTGTGAGTGTGTGTTTGTGAGTGTGTATACAAGACTGTTGGATGAATGTGTGTGTTTGTGTGATTTTGCGTGTGCGCGTGAATTTGTGTCTGTGTGTGCATGTATGTGTGTTTGTGTGAATGTGTGGGTCTGTCAGTGTGTGTGTGTCAGTGTGAGTGAGTGAGGGTGATGGGCTGAAATATGATGCAGCCTGCGGTGTGATGTGTGACATTGATTGTGAATGGGAATGTAGGTCTGTGACAGTGTGTGTGAGATTGTGTTAGACTGTGAGTGTGTGTTGCTGTGTGTGAGAGTGCTTGATGGTGTGTTTGGATAGTTGTTTGTGTTGGCATACGTGTGAGTCTGTGACAATATGTGTAACTGTGAAACTAGGTGTATGTCTGTGATTTTGTGTGAATGTGGATATGTCATTGTGTGTGTTTCTGTGAGAGTGTGTGTGTGTAAGGGTGCAAGTGGCTGTGTGTGTGTGTGAGAGTGAGGAAGGTGATTGTATGTGATTGTGTGAGACTGTATGAGGAGGTGTGATTTAGTGTTGTGTTTAGTGTGTTTGTGAGAGACTAGTTGTGAGAGTGGGAGTGTTATTCTGCATGTATGACTGACTGTGTGCGCTTCGGTTTGTATGAGAGTGTGTGTGTGTGTTAGAATGTGGGTGTACATGTGTGGGAGCATGTGTGGGAGTTTTTAGTGTGTCTGTGAGAGTGTGTGTGAAATTGAATATGAGATAGTGTAATAGCTTCTGTGTGATAGTGTAAGTGTGCAAGGGGCAGTGTGTGAGTGTGTGAGAGTGTGAGAGGTATTCATATTTGATTGTTGTATTTTTATTGTGAGCAGGAGTGTTTTACTGTTCAGGTGAGTGTGTATTTGTGAGAGACTGAGTTGGAGTGTAACTCTGCGTTTATGAGAGACAGTGTGTGTTTGAGTTTGTATGGGAGTGTGAGTATTAGTGTGTGTGCATTTGAGTGAGAGTGTGTGTGTGAGCTATGAGTGTGAACGTGTGTGCTCGAGAGTATTTCTGGTTGAGTATGTGCGAGCATATGGAACAGAATGTGTGAGAGAGAGTGTGTGTGCATGTGTGTTAGCATTCATGTGTGCATATAGGTGTGTGTGATTCAGTGAGTGCGAGACGGTAAGGCTGTGTGTGCCTGAGTGTGTGTATGTGTGACTGAGTATATTTGTGCGTATGAATGTGATCGTGAGTATCGGAGATACTCTGTGTGTGTGAGTGTGTGATTTTTTGTATGAATGTGAGTGTCTGAGTGTGCGCATGGTGATGGACTTTGTGTGAGAGCAAATGTGGCATGTGTGAGTGTGCATTTGTGAGTCTGCATGTGTGTGAGTGGGTGAATGTGTACGTGTGTGTGAGAGAGTAGGAGTGTGTGTGAGCGATTGTTTGTGTATGTGTATACAAGACTGTAGCATGGCTGTGTGAGATTATTTCATTTTTGTGAGTGTGTGAGTTATTGTGTGTCTGTGTGTGTGCACGCATATGTATGAGAGTGTGTTTGTGTGAATGTTTGTCTGAATGTGCGGTACCGTGCGTGTGTCTGTGTGTGTGCCAGTGTGAGTGTGTGATGAGAATGTTGTGAAATATGCAACAAATGTGCCTGAGAGGTTTGATGACGAAATGGGTCATCTCTGATGTAACGGAAAGCCATAGAACGTGGTGGGAGACTACAGATAGTAGAGCAATGTTGAGGAATTTATTGGAATGTGGTGTATTGTGGCGCAATAGATGGATACTGTGTGTCATGGAAGAGAATGGATCCTTTGATGGAATGAAACGCAGTAGAACGTGGTGGATTGTTGTGGAATGGAGCAGAATGTTGTGAAATGGAGTAGAGTGCCGTGCATTGTGATGCAGGGGAGGGAACCTGAGTGGTTTGGACGCGATGGTAGCCTTCTTGCATGGAATGCAATGCAACAAAAAGTGATGGATTGTTGGGTACTGGTGTAGAGGATTGTGGAATGGAGTCGAATGGACTGAAATGTGGTGGAATAGACGGGTCTGAATGTGCTTTAAGCAAATGGTTATCTGTGCATGTGAGTGTGCAGCTATGTGTGTTTGTGTGAGTGTTTCTGATTGGGATTCTGTGTGTGCGTTTGCTAGACTGTGTTTGTGATGGTGAGAGGGTGCTGTGTGAGTGTGCAGGTTTCTGAGCGGTAGGGCGAGAGTGAGTTTATATAAGTGGCTGGAGCATGTATATGAGTGTGATTATGCAGGTGTGCTTACGTGCGGGTGTGATTGTGACTGTGTGTGCGTATGAGAGCATTGAGACTGTAAGTGTCTGTGGGCCTCTGTGTGTAGTTGTGTAGTGTATGTGACAGTTTGTGAGTGCATGAGTCTGTGTGTGTTGGTAGGTGTGTGAGTGTGTGATGGTGTGTGCATGTGTGTCCGTGCGTTTGTCTGCATTCGTCTGTGAGTCCGTGTGCGACAGTTTGTGTGTCTCTGCGTGTATGTAGGTGTGTTTGTGTGAGAGTGTGTGATTGAGAATATGTGATAGTGAGTGAGATTCTGTGAGAGTGAGTGTGTGTGAGCAAGTGTGCAAGGGCAGTGTGTGAGCGTGTAAGTGTATAAGTGGTGTTCATATGTGAATGTGTTTTATTCCCTGAGAGCAAGAGTGTTTTAATGTTCAGGTGAGTGTGTGTCTGTGAGAGACTAGTTGTGAGAGTGGGAGTGCTAATCAGTGTATGAGTGACTGTGTTTTGTTTGCTTTTGTATGTTAGTGCGTGTGAGTCTTTGACTGTGGGTGTGCAGGAGTCTGTGTGCGGGAGTGTTGTGTGAGACAGTGTGTGTAACTCTATTTATCTTGTTGTGAGTGTGTGTGTCCGTGTGTGACTGAAGGTGAGTGTTTGAGTGTGTGTGATTGTGCATGTGCGTTATAGTGTTCAAGTGTGCATATTGCTGTGTGTGCTACAGTGAGTGTGAATGTAAGAGTGAAATTGTGTGTGCCTGAGTGTGATTGTGTCTGTGTGTGTCTGTGTGTGTAAGTGTGAGTGTGAATGTGTTCGAAATTTGTGAGTGACTGTGTGTGAATGTGAGTGTTTGTGTATGAATTTGTGTGAATGTTAGTGTGCACATGTGTGAGGGACATTTCATGAGAACGATTGACAGCATGTGTGAGTGTGCATATATGAGTCTGTGTGTGTGTGAGTGGGTGAATGAGTATGAGTGAGAGAGAGTGTAGGAGTGTGTGAGTGTGTGTTTGTGAGTGTGTATACAAGACTGTTGGATGAATGTGTGTGTTTGTGTGATTTTGCGTGTGCGCGTGAATTTGTGTCTGTGTGTGCATGTATGTGTGTTTGTGTGAATGTGTGGGTCTGTCAGTGTGTGTGTGTCAGTGTGAGTGAGTGAGGGTGATGGGCTGAAATATGATGCAGCCTGCGGTGTGATGTGTGACATTGATTGTGAATGGGAATGTAGGTCTGTGACAGTGTGTGTGAGATTGTGTTAGACTGTGAGTGTGTGTTGCTGTGTGTGAGAGTGCTTGATGGTGTGTTTGGATAGTTGTTTGTGTTGGCATACGTGTGAGTCTGTGACAATATGTGTAACTGTGAAACTAGGTGTATGTCTGTGATTTTGTGTGAATGTGGATATGTCATTGTGTGTGTTTCTGTGAGAGTGTGTGTGTGTAAGGGTGCAAGTGGCTGTGTGTGTGTGTGAGAGTGAGGAAGGTGATTGTATGTGATTGTGTGAGACTGTATGAGGAGGTGTGATTTAGTGTTGTGTTTAGTGTGTTTGTGAGAGACTAGTTGTGAGAGTGGGAGTGTTATTCTGCATGTATGACTGACTGTGTGCGCTTCGGTTTGTATGAGAGTGTGTGTGTGTGTTAGAATGTGGGTGTACATGTGTGGGAGCATGTGTGGGAGTTTTTAGTGTGTCTGTGAGAGTGTGTGTGAAATTGAATATGAGATAGTGTAATAGCTTCTGTGTGATAGTGTAAGTGTGCAAGGGGCAGTGTGTGAGTGTGTGAGAGTGTGAGAGGTATTCATATTTGATTGTTGTATTTTTATTGTGAGCAGGAGTGTTTTACTGTTCAGGTGAGTGTGTATTTGTGAGAGACTGAGTTGGAGTGTAACTCTGCGTTTATGAGAGACAGTGTGTGTTTGAGTTTGTATGGGAGTGTGAGTATTAGTGTGTGTGCATTTGAGTGAGAGTGTGTGTGTGAGCTATGAGTGTGAACGTGTGTGCTCGAGAGTATTTCTGGTTGAGTATGTGCGAGCATATGGAACAGAATGTGTGAGAGAGAGTGTGTGTGCATGTGTGTTAGCATTCATGTGTGCATATAGGTGTGTGTGATTCAGTGAGTGCGAGACGGTAAGGCTGTGTGTGCCTGAGTGTGTGTATGTGTGACTGAGTATATTTGTGCGTAT
This sequence comes from Manis pentadactyla, assembly GCF_030020395.1. Lineage (NCBI taxonomy): Eukaryota > Metazoa > Chordata > Mammalia > Pholidota > Manidae > Manis > Manis pentadactyla. Next base: position 351,328 of record NW_026644602.1, on the reverse strand, counting down.
GAATGTGATCGTGAGTATCGGAGATACTCTGTGTGTGTGAGTGTGTGATTTTTTGTATGAATGTGAGTGTCTGAGTGTGCGCATGGTGATGGACTTTGTGTGAGAGCAAATGTGGCATGTGTGAGTGTGCATTTGTGAGTCTGCATGTGTGTGAGTGGGTGAATGTGTACGTGTGTGTGAGAGAGTAGGAGTGTGTGTGAGCGATTGTTTGTGTATGTGTATACAAGACTGTAGCATGGCTGTGTGAGATTATTTCATTTTTGTGAGTGTGTGAGTTATTGTGTGTCTGTGTGTGTGCACGCATATGTATGAGAGTGTGTTTGTGTGAATGTTTGTCTGAATGTGCGGTACCGTGCGTGTGTCTGTGTGTGTGCCAGTGTGAGTGTGTGATGAGAATGTTGTGAAATATGCAACAAATGTGCCTGAGAGGTTTGATGACGAAATGGGTCATCTCTGATGTAACGGAAAGCCATAGAACGTGGTGGGAGACTACAGATAGTAGAGCAATGTTGAGGAATTTATTGGAATGTGGTGTATTGTGGCGCAATAGATGGATACTGTGTGTCATGGAAGAGAATGGATCCTTTGATGGAATGAAACGCAGTAGAACGTGGTGGATTGTTGTGGAATGGAGCAGAATGTTGTGAAATGGAGTAGAGTGCCGTGCATTGTGATGCAGGGGAGGGAACCTGAGTGGTTTGGACGCGATGGTAGCCTTCTTGCATGGAATGCAATGCAACAAAAAGTGATGGATTGTTGGGTACTGGTGTAGAGTATTGTGGAATGGAGTCGAATGGACTGAAATGTGGTGGAATAGACGGGTCTGAATGTGCTTTAAGCAAATGGTTATCTGTGCATGTGAGTGTGCAGCTATGTGTGTTTGTGTGAGTGTTTCTGATTGGGATTCTGTGTGTGCGTTTGCTAGACTGTGTTTGTGATGGTGAGAGGGTGCTGTGTGAGTGTGCAGGTTTCTGAGCGGTAGGGCGAGAGTGAGTTTATATAAGTGGCTGGAGCATGTATATGAGTGTGATTATGCAGGTGTGCTTACGTGTGGGTGTGATTGTGACTGTGTGTGCGTATGAGAGCATTGAGACTGTAAGTGTCTGTGGGCCTCTGTGTGTAGTTGTGTAGTGTATGTGACAGTTTGTGAGTGCATGAGTCTGTGTGTGTTGGTAGGTGTGTGAGTGTGTGATGGTGTGTGCATGTGTGTCCGTGCGTTTGTCTGCATTCGTCTGTGAGTCCGTGTGCGACAGTTTGTGTGTCTCTGCGTGTATGTAGGTGTGTTTGTGTGAGAGTGTGTGATTGAGAATATGTGATAGTGAGTGAGATTCTGTGAGAGTGAGTGTGTGTGAGCAAGTGTGCAAGGGCAGTGTGTGAGCGTGTAAGTGTATAAGTGGTGTTCATATGTGAATGTGTTTTATTCCCTGAGAGCAAGAGTGTTTTAATGTTCAGGTGAGTGTGTGTCTGTGAGAGACTAGTTGTGAGAGTGGGAGTGCTAATCAGTGTATGAGTGACTGTGTTTTGTTTGCTTTTGTATGTTAGTGCGTGTGAGTCTTTGACTGTGGGTGTGCAGGAGTCTGTGTGCGGGAGTGTTGTGTGAGACAGTGTGTGTAACTCTATTTATCTTGTTGTGAGTGTGTGTGTCCGTGTGTGACTGAAGGTGAGTGTTTGAGTGTGTGTGATTGTGCATGTGCGTTATAGTGTTCAAGTGTGCATATTGCTGTGTGTGCTACAGTGAGTGTGAATGTAAGAGTGAAATTGTGTGTGCCTGAGTGTGATTGTGTCTGTGTGTGTCTGTGTGTGTAAGTGTGAGTGTGAATGTGTTCGAAATTTGTGAGTGACTGTGTGTGAATGTGAGTGTTTGTGTATGAATTTGTGTGAATGTTAGTGTGCACATGTGTGAGGGACATTTCATGAGAACGATTGACAGCATGTGTGAGTGTGCATATATGAGTCTGTGTGTGTGTGAGTGGGTGAATGAGTATGAGTGAGAGAGAGTGTAGGAGTGTGTGAGTGTGTGTTTGTGAGTGTGTATACAAGACTGTTGGATGAATGTGTGTGTTTGTGTGATTTTGCGTGTGCGCGTGAATTTGTGTCTGTGTGTGCATGTATGTGTGTTTGTGTGAATGTGTGGGTCTGTCAGTGTGTGTGTGTCAGTGTGAGTGAGTGAGGGTGATGGGCTGAAATATGATGCAGCCTGCGGTGTGATGTGTGACATTGATTGTGAATGGGAATGTAGGTCTGTGACAGTGTGTGTGAGATTGTGTTAGACTGTGAGTGTGTGTTGCTGTGTGTGAGAGTGCTTGATGGTGTGTTTGGATAGTTGTTTGTGTTGGCATACGTGTGAGTCTGTGACAATATGTGTAACTGTGAAACTAGGTGTATGTCTGTGATTTTGTGTGAATGTGGATATGTCATTGTGTGTGTTTCTGTGAGAGTGTGTGTGTGTAAGGGTGCAAGTGGCTGTGTGTGTGTGTGAGAGTGAGGAAGGTGATTGTATGTGATTGTGTGAGACTGTATGAGGAGGTGTGATTTAGTGTTGTGTTTAGTGTGTTTGTGAGAGACTAGTTGTGAGAGTGGGAGTGTTATTCTGCATGTATGACTGACTGTGTGCGCTTCGGTTTGTATGAGAGTGTGTGTGTGTGTTAGAATGTGGGTGTACATGTGTGGGAGCATGTGTGGGAGTTTTTAGTGTGTCTGTGAGAGTGTGTGTGAAATTGAATATGAGATAGTGTAATAGCTTCTGTGTGATAGTGTAAGTGTGCAAGGGGCAGTGTGTGAGTGTGTGAGAGTGTGAGAGGTATTCATATTTGATTGTTGTATTTTTATTGTGAGCAGGAGTGTTTTACTGTTCAGGTGAGTGTGTATTTGTGAGAGACTGAGTTGGAGTGTAACTCTGCGTTTATGAGAGACAGTGTGTGTTTGAGTTTGTATGGGAGTGTGAGTATTAGTGTGTGTGCATTTGAGTGAGAGTGTGTGTGTGAGCTATGAGTGTGAACGTGTGTGCTCGAGAGTATTTCTGGTTGAGTATGTGCGAGCATATGGAACAGAATGTGTGAGAGAGAGTGTGTGTGCATGTGTGTTAGCATTCATGTGTGCATATAGGTGTGTGTGATTCAGTGAGTGCGAGACGGTAAGGCTGTGTGTGCCTGAGTGTGTGTATGTGTGACTGAGTATATTTGTGCGTATGAATGTGATCGTGAGTATCGGAGATACTCTGTGTGTGTGAGTGTGTGATTTTTTGTATGAATGTGAGTGTCTGAGTGTGCGCATGGTGATGGACTTTGTGTGAGAGCAAATGTGGCATGTGTGAGTGTGCATTTGTGAGTCTGCATGTGTGTGAGTGGGTGAATGTGTACGTGTGTGTGAGAGAGTAGGAGTGTGTGTGAGCGATTGTTTGTGTATGTGTATACAAGACTGTAGCATGGCTGTGTGAGATTATTTCATTTTTGTGAGTGTGTGAGTTATTGTGTGTCTGTGTGTGTGCACGCATATGTATGAGAGTGTGTTTGTGTGAATGTTTGTCTGAATGTGCGGTACCGTGCGTGTGTCTGTGTGTGTGCCAGTGTGAGTGTGTGATGAGAATGTTGTGAAATATGCAACAAATGTGCCTGAGAGGTTTGATGACGAAATGGGTCATCTCTGATGTAACGGAAAGCCATAGAACGTGGTGGGAGACTACAGATAGTAGAGCAATGTTGAGGAATTTATTGGAATGTGGTGTATTGTGGCGCAATAGATGGATACTGTGTGTCATGGAAGAGAATGGATCCTTTGATGGAATGAAACGCAGTAGAACGTGGTGGATTGTTGTGGAATGGAGCAGAATGTTGTGAAATGGAGTAGAGTGCCGTGCATTGTGATGCAGGGGAGGGAACCTGAGTGGTTTGGACGCGATGGTAGCCTTCTTGCATGGAATGCAATGCAACAAAAAGTGATGGATTGTTGGGTACTGGTGTAGAGTATTGTGGAATGGAGTCGAATGGACTGAAATGTGGTGGAATAGACGGGTCTGAATGTGCTTTAAGCAAATGGTTATCTGTGCATGTGAGTGTGCAGCTATGTGTGTTTGTGTGAGTGTTTCTGATTGGGATTCTGTGTGTGCGTTTGCTAGACTGTGTTTGTGATGGTGAGAGGGTGCTGTGTGAGTGTGCAGGTTTCTGAGCGGTAGGGCGAGAGTGAGTTTATATAAGTGGCTGGAGCATGTATATGAGTGTGATTATGCAGGTGTGCTTACGTGTGGGTGTGATTGTGACTGTGTGTGCGTATGAGAGCATTGAGACTGTAAGTGTCTGTGGGCCTCTGTGTGTAGTTGTGTAGTGTATGTGACAGTTTGTGAGTGCATGAGTCTGTGTGTGTTGGTAGGTGTGTGAGTGTGTGATGGTGTGTGCATGTGTGTCCGTGCGTTTGTCTGCATTCGTCTGTGAGTCCGTGTGCGACAGTTTGTGTGTCTCTGCGTGTATGTAGGTGTGTTTGTGTGAGAGTGTGTGATTGAGAATATGTGATAGTGAGTGAGATTCTGTGAGAGTGAGTGTGTGTGAGCAAGTGTGCAAGGGCAGTGTGTGAGCGTGTAAGTGTATAAGTGGTGTTCATATGTGAATGTGTTTTATTCCCTGAGAGCAAGAGTGTTTTAATGTTCAGGTGAGTGTGTGTCTGTGAGAGACTAGTTGTGAGAGTGGGAGTGCTAATCAGTGTATGAGTGACTGTGTTTTGTTTGCTTTTGTATGTTAGTGCGTGTGAGTCTTTGACTGTGGGTGTGCAGGAGTCTGTGTGCGGGAGTGTTGTGTGAGACAGTGTGTGTAACTCTATTTATCTTGTTGTGAGTGTGTGTGTCCGTGTGTGACTGAAGGTGAGTGTTTGAGTGTGTGTGATTGTGCATGTGCGTTATAGTGTTCAAGTGTGCATATTGCTGTGTGTGCTACAGTGAGTGTGAATGTAAGAGTGAAATTGTGTGTGCCTGAGTGTGATTGTGTCTGTGTGTGTCTGTGTGTGTAAGTGTGAGTGTGAATGTGTTCGAAATTTGTGAGTGACTGTGTGTGAATGTGAGTGTTTGTGTATGAATTTGTGTGAATGTTAGTGTGCACATGTGTGAGGGACATTTCATGAGAACGATTGACAGCATGTGTGAGTGTGCATATATGAGTCTGTGTGTGTGTGAGTGGGTGAATGAGTATGAGTGAGAGAGAGTGTAGGAGTGTGTGAGTGTGTGTTTGTGAGTGTGTATACAAGACTGTTGGATGAATGTGTGTGTTTGTGTGATTTTGCGTGTGCGCGTGAATTTGTGTCTGTGTGTGCATGTATGTGTGTTTGTGTGAATGTGTGGGTCTGTCAGTGTGTGTGTGTCAGTGTGAGTGAGTGAGGGTGATGGGCTGAAATATGATGCAGCCTGCGGTGTGATGTGTGACATTGATTGTGAATGGGAATGTAGGTCTGTGACAGTGTGTGTGAGATTGTGTTAGACTGTGAGTGTGTGTTGCTGTGTGTGAGAGTGCTTGATGGTGTGTTTGGATAGTTGTTTGTGTTGGCATACGTGTGAGTCTGTGACAATATGTGTAACTGTGAAACTAGGTGTATGTCTGTGATTTTGTGTGAATGTGGATATGTCATTGTGTGTGTTTCTGTGAGAGTGTGTGTGTGTAAGGGTGCAAGTGGCTGTGTGTGTGTGTGAGAGTGAGGAAGGTGATTGTATGTGATTGTGTGAGACTGTATGAGGAGGTGTGATTTAGTGTTGTGTTTAGTGTGTTTGTGAGAGACTAGTTGTGAGAGTGGGAGTGTTATTCTGCATGTATGACTGACTGTGTGCGCTTCGGTTTGTATGAGAGTGTGTGTGTGTGTTAGAATGTGGGTGTACATGTGTGGGAGCATGTGTGGGAGTTTTTAGTGTGTCTGTGAGAGTGTGTGTGAAATTGAATATGAGATAGTGTAATAGCTTCTGTGTGATAGTGTAAGTGTGCAAGGGGCAGTGTGTGAGTGTGTGAGAGTGTGAGAGGTATTCATATTTGATTGTTGTATTTTTATTGTGAGCAGGAGTGTTTTACTGTTCAGGTGAGTGTGTATTTGTGAGAGACTGAGTTGGAGTGTAACTCTGCGTTTATGAGAGACAGTGTGTGTTTGAGTTTGTATGGGAGTGTGAGTATTAGTGTGTGTGCATTTGAGTGAGAGTGTGTGTGTGAGCTATGAGTGTGAACGTGTGTGCTCGAGAGTATTTCTGGTTGAGTATGTGCGAGCATATGGAACAGAATGTGTGAGAGAGAGTGTGTGTGCATGTGTGTTAGCATTCATGTGTGCATATAGGTGTGTGTGATTCAGTGAGTGCGAGACGGTAAGGCTGTGTGTGCCTGAGTGTGTGTATGTGTGACTGAGTATATTTGTGCGTATGAATGTGATCGTGAGTATCGGAGATACTCTGTGTGTGTGAGTGTGTGATTTTTTGTATGAATGTGAGTGTCTGAGTGTGCGCATGGTGATGGACTTTGTGTGAGAGCAAATGTGGCATGTGTGAGTGTGCATTTGTGAGTCTGCATGTGTGTGAGTGGGTGAATGTGTACGTGTGTGTGAGAGAGTAGGAGTGTGTGTGAGCGATTGTTTGTGTATGTGTATACAAGACTGTAGCATGGCTGTGTGAGATTATTTCATTTTTGTGAGTGTGTGAGTTATTGTGTGTCTGTGTGTGTGCACGCATATGTATGAGAGTGTGTTTGTGTGAATGTTTGTCTGAATGTGCGGTACCGTGCGTGTGTCTGTGTGTGTGCCAGTGTGAGTGTGTGATGAGAATGTTGTGAAATATGCAACAAATGTGCCTGAGAGGTTTGATGACGAAATGGGTCATCTCTGATGTAACGGAAAGCCATAGAACGTGGTGGGAGACTACAGATAGTAGAGCAATGTTGAGGAATTTATTGGAATGTGGTGTATTGTGGCGCAATAGATGGATACTGTGTGTCATGGAAGAGAATGGATCCTTTGATGGAATGAAACGCAGTAGAACGTGGTGGATTGTTGTGGAATGGAGCAGAATGTTGTGAAATGGAGTAGAGTGCCGTGCATTGTGATGCAGGGGAGGGAACCTGAGTGGTTTGGACGCGATGGTAGCCTTCTTGCATGGAATGCAATGCAACAAAAAGTGATGGATTGTTGGGTACTGGTTTAGAGGATTGTGGAATGGAGTCGAATGGACTGAAATGTGGTGGAATAGACGGGTCTGAATGTGCTTTAAGCAAATGGTTATCTGTGCATGTGAGTGTGCAGCTATGTGTGTTTGTGTGAGTGTTTCTGATTGGGATTCTGTGTGTGCGTTTGCTAGACTGTGTTTGTGATGGTGAGAGGGTGCTGTGTGAGTGTGCAGGTTTCTGAGCGGTAGGGCGAGAGTGAGTTTATATAAGTGGCTGGAGCATGTATATGAGTGTGATTATGCAGGTGTGCTTACGTGTGGGTGTGATTGTGACTGTGTGTGCGTATGAGAGCATTGAGACTGTAAGTGTCTGTGGGCCTCTGTGTGTAGTTGTGTAGTGTATGTGACAGTTTGTGAGTGCATGAGTCTGTGTGTGTTGGTAGGTGTGTGAGTGTGTGATGGTGTGTGCATGTGTGTCCGTGCGTTTGTCTGCATTCGTCTGTGAGTCCGTGTGCGACAGTTTGTGTGTCTCTGCGTGTATGTAGGTGTGTTTGTGTGAGAGTGTGTGATTGAGAATATGTGATAGTGAGTGAGATTCTGTGAGAGTGAGTGTGTGTGAGCAAGTGTGCAAGGGCAGTGTGTGAGCGTGTAAGTGTATAAGTGGTGTTCATATGTGAATGTGTTTTATTCCCTGAGAGCAAGAGTGTTTTAATGTTCAGGTGAGTGTGTGTCTGTGAGAGACTAGTTGTGAGAGTGGGAGTGCTAATCAGTGTATGAGTGACTGTGTTTTGTTTGCTTTTGTATGTTAGTGCGTGTGAGTCTTTGACTGTGGGTGTGCAGGAGTCTGTGTGCGGGAGTGTTGTGTGAGACAGTGTGTGTAACTCTATTTATCTTGTTGTGAGTGTGTGTGTCCGTGTGTGACTGAAGGTGAGTGTTTGAGTGTGTGTGATTGTGCATGTGCGTTATAGTGTTCAAGTGTGCATATTGCTGTGTGTGCTACAGTGAGTGTGAATGTAAGAGTGAAATTGTGTGTGCCTGAGTGTGATTGTGTCTGTGTGTGTCTGTGTGTGTAAGTGTGAGTGTGAATGTGTTCGAAATTTGTGAGTGACTGTGTGTGAATGTGAGTGTTTGTGTATGAATTTGTGTGAATGTTAGTGTGCACATGTGTGAGGGACATTTCATGAGAACGATTGACAGCATGTGTGAGTGTGCATATATGAGTCTGTGTGTGTGTGAGTGGGTGAATGAGTATGAGTGAGAGAGAGTGTAGGAGTGTGTGAGTGTGTGTTTGTGAGTGTGTATACAAGACTGTTGGATGAATGTGTGTGTTTGTGTGATTTTGCGTGTGCGCGTGAATTTGTGTCTGTGTGTGCATGTATGTGTGTTTGTGTGAATGTGTGGGTCTGTCAGTGTGTGTGTGTCAGTGTGAGTGAGTGAGGGTGATGGGCTGAAATATGATGCAGCCTGCGGTGTGATGTGTGACATTGATTGTGAATGGGAATGTAGGTCTGTGACAGTGTGTGTGAGATTGTGTTAGACTGTGAGTGTGTGTTGCTGTGTGTGAGAGTGCTTGATGGTGTGTTTGGATAGTTGTTTGTGTTGGCATACGTGTGAGTCTGTGACAATATGTGTAACTGTGAAACTAGGTGTATGTCTGTGATTTTGTGTGAATGTGGATATGTCATTGTGTGTGTTTCTGTGAGAGTGTGTGTGTGTAAGGGTGCAAGTGGCTGTGTGTGTGTGTGAGAGTGAGGAAGGTGATTGTATGTGATTGTGTGAGACTGTATGAGGAGGTGTGATTTAGTGTTGTGTTTAGTGTGTTTGTGAGAGACTAGTTGTGAGAGTGGGAGTGTTATTCTGCATGTATGACTGACTGTGTGCGCTTCGGTTTGTATGAGAGTGTGTGTGTGTGTTAGAATGTGGGTGTACATGTGTGGGAGCATGTGTGGGAGTTTTTAGTGTGTCTGTGAGAGTGTGTGTGAAATTGAATATGAGATAGTGTAATAGCTTCTGTGTGATAGTGTAAGTGTGCAAGGGGCAGTGTGTGAGTGTGTGAGAGTGTGAGAGGTATTCATATTTGATTGTTGTATTTTTATTGTGAGCAGGAGTGTTTTACTGTTCAGGTGAGTGTGTATTTGTGAGAGACTGAGTTGGAGTGTAACTCTGCGTTTATGAGAGACAGTGTGTGTTTGAGTTTGTATGGGAGTGTGAGTATTAGTGTGTGTGCATTTGAGTGAGAGTGTGTGTGTGAGCTATGAGTGTGAACGTGTGTGCTCGAGAGTATTTCTGGTTGAGTATGTGCGAGCATATGGAACAGAATGTGTGAGAGAGAGTGTGTGTGCATGTGTGTTAGCATTCATGTGTGCATATAGGTGTGTGTGATTCAGTGAGTGCGAGACGGTAAGGCTGTGTGTGCCTGAGTGTGTGTATGTGTGACTGAGTATATTTGTGCGTATGAATGTGATCGTGAGTATCGGAGATACTCTGTGTGTGTGAGTGTGTGATTTTTTGTATGAATGTGAGTGTCTGAGTGTGCGCATGGTGATGGACTTTGTGTGAGAGCAAATGTGGCATGTGTGAGTGTGCATTTGTGAGTCTGCATGTGTGTGAGTGGGTGAATGTGTACGTGTGTGTGAGAGAGTAGGAGTGTGTGTGAGCGATTGTTTGTGTATGTGTATACAAGACTGTAGCATGGCTGTGTGAGATTATTTCATTTTTGTGAGTGTGTGAGTTATTGTGTGTCTGTGTGTGTGCACGCATATGTATGAGAGTGTGTTTGTGTGAATGTTTGTCTGAATGTGCGGTACCGTGCGTGTGTCTGTGTGTGTGCCAGTGTGAGTGTGTGATGAGAATGTTGTGAAATATGCAACAAATGTGCCTGAGAGGTTTGATGACGAAATGGGTCATCTCTGATGTAACGGAAAGCCATAGAACGTGGTGGGAGACTACAGATAGTAGAGCAATGTTGAGGAATTTATTGGAATGTGGTGTATTGTGGCGCAATAGATGGATACTGTGTGTCATGGAAGAGAATGGATCCTTTGATGGAATGAAACGCAGTAGAACGTGGTGGATTGTTGTGGAATGGAGCAGAATGTTGTGAAATGGAGTAGAGTGCCGTGCATTGTGATGCAGGGGAGGGAACCTGAGTGGTTTGGACGCGATGGTAGCCTTCTTGCATGGAATGCAATGCAACAAAAAGTGATGGATTGTTGGGTACTGGTGTAGAGGATTGTGGAATGGAGTCGAATGGACTGAAATGTGGTGGAATAGACGGGTCTGAATGTGCTTTAAGCAAATGGTTATCTGTGCATGTGAGTGTGCAGCTATGTGTGTTTGTGTGAGTGTTTCTGATTGGGATTCTGTGTGTGCGTTTGCTAGACTGTGTTTGTGATGGTGAGAGGGTGCTGTGTGAGTGTGCAGGTTTCTGAGCGGTAGGGCGAGAGTGAGTTTATATAAGTGGCTGGAGCATGTATATGAGTGTGATTATGCAGGTGTGCTTACGTGTGGGTGTGATTGTGACTGTGTGTGCGTATGAGAGCATTGAGACTGTAAGTGTCTGTGGGCCTCTGTGTGTAGTTGTGTAGTGTATGTGACAGTTTGTGAGTGCATGAGTCTGTGTGTGTTGGTAGGTGTGTGAGTGTGTGATGGTGTGTGCATGTGTGTCCGTGCGTTTGTCTGCATTCGTCTGTGAGTCCGTGTGCGACAGTTTGTGTGTCTCTGCGTGTATGTAGGTGTGTTTGTGTGAGAGTGTGTGATTGAGAATATGTGATAGTGAGTGAGATTCTGTGAGAGTGAGTGTGTGTGAGCAAGTGTGCAAGGGCAGTGTGTGAGCGTGTAAGTGTATAAGTGGTGTTCATATGTGAATGTGTTTTATTCCCTGAGAGCAAGAGTGTTTTAATGTTCAGGTGAGTGTGTGTCTGTGAGAGACTAGTTGTGAGAGTGGGAGTGCTAATCTGTGTATGAGTGACTGTGTTTTGTTTGCTTTTGTATGTTAGTGCGTGTGAGTCTTTGACTGTGGGTGTGCAGGTGTCTGTGTGCGGGAGTGTTGTGTGAGACAGTGTGTGTAACTCTATTTATCTTGTTGTGAGTGTGTGTGTCCGTGTGTGACTGAAGGTGAGTGTTTGAGTGTGTGTGATTGTGCATGTGCGTTATAGTGTTCAAGTGTGCATATTGCTGTGTGTGCTACAGTGAGTGTGAATGTAAGAGTGAAATTGTGTGTGCCTGAGTGTGATTGTGTCTGTGTGTGTCTGTGTGTGTAAGTGTGAGTGTGAATGTGTTCGAAATTTGTGAGTGACTGTGTGTGAATGTGAGTGTTTGTGTATGAATTTGTGTGAATGTTAGTGTGCACATGTGTGAGGGACATTTCATGAGAACGATTGACAGCATGTGTGAGTGTGCATATATGAGTCTGTGTGTGTGTGAGTGGGTGAATGAGTATGAGTGAGAGAGAGTGTAGGAGTGTGTGAGTGTGTGTTTGTGAGTGTGTATACAAGACTGTTGGATGAATGTGTGTGTTTGTGTGATTTTGCGTGTGCGCGTGAATTTGTGTCTGTGTGTGCATGTATGTGTGTTTGTGTGAATGTGTGGGTCTGTCAGTGTGTGTGTGTCAGTGTGAGTGAGTGAGGGTGATGGGCTGAAATATGATGCAGCCTGCGGTGTGATGTGTGACATTGATTGTGAATGGGAATGTAGGTCTGTGACAGTGTGTGTGAGATTGTGTTAGACTGTGAGTGTGTGTTGCTGTGTGTGAGAGTGCTTGATGGTGTGTTTGGATAGTTGTTTGTGTTGGCATACGTGTGAGTCTGTGACAATATGTGTAACTGTGAAACTAGGTGTATGTCTGTGATTTTGTGTGAATGTGGATATGTCATTGTGTGTGTTTCTGTGAGAGTGTGTGTGTGTAAGGGTGCAAGTGGCTGTGTGTGTGTGTGAGAGTGAGGAAGGTGATTGTATGTGATTGTGTGAGACTGTATGAGGAGGTGTGATTTAGTGTTGTGTTTAGTGTGTTTGTGAGAGACTAGTTGTGAGAGTGGGAGTGTTATTCTGCATGTATGACTGACTGTGTGCGCTTCGGTTTGTATGAGAGTGTGTGTGTGTGTTAGAATGTGGGTGTACATGTGTGGGAGCATGTGTGGGAGTTTTTAGTGTGTCTGTGAGAGTGTGTGTGAAATTGAATATGAGATAGTGTAATAGCTTCTGTGTGATAGTGTAAGTGTGCAAGGGGCAGTGTGTGAGTGTGTGAGAGTGTGAGAGGTATTCATATTTGATTGTTGTATTTTTATTGTGAGCAGGAGTGTTTTACTGTTCAGGTGAGTGTGTATTTGTGAGAGACTGAGTTGGAGTGTAACTCTGCGTTTATGAGAGACAGTGTGTGTTTGAGTTTGTATGGGAGTGTGAGTATTAGTGTGTGTGCATTTGAGTGAGAGTGTGTGTGTGAGCTATGAGTGTGAACGTGTGTGCTCGAGAGTATTTCTGGTTGAGTATGTGCGAGCATATGGAACAGAATGTGTGAGAGAGAGTGTGTGTGCATGTGTGTTAGCATTCATGTGTGCATATAGGTGTGTGTGATTCAGTGAGTGCGAGACGGTAAGGCTGTGTGTGCCTGAGTGTGTGTATGTGTGACTGAGTATATTTGTGCGTATGAATGTGATCGTGAGTATCGGAGATACTCTGTGTGTGTGAGTGTGTGATTTTTTGTATGAATGTGAGTGTCTGAGTGTGCGCATGGTGATGGACTTTGTGTGAGAGCAAATGTGGCATGTGTGAGTGTGCATTTGTGAGTCTGCATGTGTGTGAGTGGGTGAATGTGTACGTGTGTGTGAGAGAGTAGGAGTGTGTGTGAGCGATTGTTTGTGTATGTGTATACAAGACTGTAGCATGGCTGTGTGAGATTATTTCATTTTTGTGAGTGTGTGAGTTATTGTGTGTCTGTGTGTGTGCACGCATATGTATGAGAGTGTGTTTGTGTGAATGTTTGTCTGAATGTGCGGTACCGTGCGTGTGTCTGTGTGTGTGCCAGTGTGAGTGTGTGATGAGAATGTTGTGAAATATGCAACAAATGTGCCTGAGAGGTTTGATGACGAAATGGGTCATCTCTGATGTAACGGAAAGCCATAGAACGTGGTGGGAGACTACAGATAGTAGAGCAATGTTGAGGAATTTATTGGAATGTGGTGTATTGTGGCGCAATAGATGGATACTGTGTGTCATGGAAGAGAATGGATCCTTTGATGGAATGAAACGCAGTAGAACGTGGTGGATTGTTGTGGAATGGAGCAGAATGTTGTGAAATGGAGTAGAGTGCCGTGCATTGTGATGCAGGGGAGGGAACCTGAGTGGTTTGGACGCGATGGTAGCCTTCTTGCATGGAATGCAATGCAACAAAAAGTGATGGATTGTTGGGTACTGGTGTAGAGGATTGTGGAATGGAGTCGAATGGACTGAAATGTGGTGGAATAGACGGGTCTGAATGTGCTTTAAGCAAATGGTTATCTGTGCATGTGAGTGTGCAGCTATGTGTGTTTGTGTGAGTGTTTCTGATTGGGATTCTGTGTGTGCGTTTGCTAGACTGTGTTTGTGATGGTGAGAGGGTGCTGTGTGAGTGTGCAGGTTTCTGAGCGGTAGGGCGAGAGTGAGTTTATATAAGTGGCTGGAGCATGTATATGAGTGTGATTATGCAGGTGTGCTTACGTGTGGGTGTGATTGTGACTGTGTGTGCGTATGAGAGCATTGAGACTGTAAGTGTCTGTGGGCCTCTGTGTGTAGTTGTGTAGTGTATGTGACAGTTTGTGAGTGCATGAGTCTGTGTGTGTTGGTAGGTGTGTGAGTGTGTGATGGTGTGTGCATGTGTGTCCGTGCGTTTGTCTGCATTCGTCTGTGAGTCCGTGTGCGACAGTTTGTGTGTCTCTGCGTGTATGTAGGTGTGTTTGTGTGAGAGTGTGTGATTGAGAATATGTGATAGTGAGTGAGATTCTGTGAGAGTGAGTGTGTGTGAGCAAGTGTGCAAGGGCAGTGTGTGAGCGTGTAAGTGTATAAGTGGTGTTCATATGTGAATGTGTTTTATTCCCTGAGAGCAAGAGTGTTTTAATGTTCAGGTGAGTGTGTGTCTGTGAGAGACTAGTTGTGAGAGTGGGAGTGCTAATCTGTGTATGAGTGACTGTGTTTTGTTTGCTTTTGTATGTTAGTGCGTGTGAGTCTTTGACTGTGGGTGTGCAGGTGTCTGTGTGCGGGAGTGTTGTGTGAGACAGTGTGTGTAACTCTATTTATCTTGTTGTGAGTGTGTGTGTCCGTGTGTGACTGAAGGTGAGTGTTTGAGTGTGTGTGATTGTGCATGTGCGTTATAGTGTTCAAGTGTGCATATTGCTGTGTGTGCTACAGTGAGTGTGAATGTAAGAGTGAAATTGTGTGTGCCTGAGTGTGATTGTGTCTGTGTGTGTCTGTGTGTGTAAGTGTGAGTGTGAATGTGTTCGAAATTTGTGAGTGACTGTGTGTGAATGTGAGTGTTTGTGTATGAATTTGTGTGAATGTTAGTGTGCACATGTGTGAGGGACATTTCATGAGAACGATTGACAGCATGTGTGAGTGTGCATATATGAGTCTGTGTGTGTGTGAGTGGGTGAATGAGTATGAGTGAGAGAGAGTGTAGGAGTGTGTGAGTGTGTGTTTGTGAGTGTGTATACAAGACTGTTGGATGAATGTGTGTGTTTGTGTGATTTTGCGTGTGCGCGTGAATTTGTGTCTGTGTGTGCATGTATGTGTGTTTGTGTGAATGTGTGGGTCTGTCAGTGTGTGTGTGTCAGTGTGAGTGAGTGAGGGTGATGGGCTGAAATATGATGCAGCCTGCGGTGTGATGTGTGACATTGATTGTGAATGGGAATGTAGGTCTGTGACAGTGTGTGTGAGATTGTGTTAGACTGTGAGTGTGTGTTGCTGTGTGTGAGAGTGCTTGATGGTGTGTTTGGATAGTTGTTTGTGTTGGCATACGTGTGAGTCTGTGACAATATGTGTAACTGTGAAACTAGGTGTATGTCTGTGATTTTGTGTGAATGTGGATATGTCATTGTGTGTGTTTCTGTGAGAGTGTGTGTGTGTAAGGGTGCAAGTGGCTGTGTGTGTGTGTGAGAGTGAGGAAGGTGATTGTATGTGATTGTGTGAGACTGTATGAGGAGGTGTGATTTAGTGTTGTGTTTAGTGTGTTTGTGAGAGACTAGTTGTGAGAGTGGGAGTGTTATTCTGCATGTATGACTGACTGTGTGCGCTTCGGTTTGTATGAGAGTGTGTGTGTGTGTTAGAATGTGGGTGTACATGTGTGGGAGCATGTGTGGGAGTTTTTAGTGTGTCTGTGAGAGTGTGTGTGAAATTGAATATGAGATAGTGTAATAGCTTCTGTGTGATAGTGTAAGTGTGCAAGGGGCAGTGTGTGAGTGTGTGAGAGTGTGAGAGGTATTCATATTTGATTGTTGTATTTTTATTGTGAGCAGGAGTGTTTTACTGTTCAGGTGAGTGTGTATTTGTGAGAGACTGAGTTGGAGTGTAACTCTGCGTTTATGAGAGACAGTGTGTGTTTGAGTTTGTATGGGAGTGTGAGTATTAGTGTGTGTGCATTTGAGTGAGAGTGTGTGTGTGAGCTATGAGTGTGAACGTGTGTGCTCGAGAGTATTTCTGGTTGAGTATGTGCGAGCATATGGAACAGAATGTGTGAGAGAGAGTGTGTGTGCATGTGTGTTAGCATTCATGTGTGCATATAGGTGTGTGTGATTCAGTGAGTGCGAGACGGTAAGGCTGTGTGTGCCTGAGTGTGTGTATGTGTGACTGAGTATATTTGTGCGTATGAATGTGATCGTGAGTATCGGAGATACTCTGTGTGTGTGAGTGTGTGATTTTTTGTATGAATGTGAGTGTCTGAGTGTGCGCATGGTGATGGACTTTGTGTGAGAGCAAATGTGGCATGTGTGAGTGTGCATTTGTGAGTCTGCATGTGTGTGAGTGGGTGAATGTGTACGTGTGTGTGAGAGAGTAGGAGTGTGTGTGAGCGATTGTTTGTGTATGTGTATACAAGACTGTAGCATGGCTGTGTGAGATTATTTCATTTTTGTGAGTGTGTGAGTTATTGTGTGTCTGTGTGTGTGCACGCATATGTATGAGAGTGTGTTTGTGTGAATGTTTGTCTGAATGTGCGGTACCGTGCGTGTGTCTGTGTGTGTGCCAGTGTGAGTGTGTGATGAGAATGTTGTGAAATATGCAACAAATGTGCCTGAGAGGTTTGATGACGAAATGGGTCATCTCTGATGTAACGGAAAGCCATAGAACGTGGTGGGAGACTACAGATAGTAGAGCAATGTTGAGGAATTTATTGGAATGTGGTGTATTGTGGCGCAATAGATGGATACTGTGTGTCATGGAAGAGAATGGATCCTTTGATGGAATGAAACGCAGTAGAACGTGGTGGATTGTTGTGGAATGGAGCAGAATGTTGTGAAATGGAGTAGAGTGCCGTGCATTGTGATGCAGGGGAGGGAACCTGAGTGGTTTGGACGCGATGGTAGCCTTCTTGCATGGAATGCAATGCAACAAAAAGTGATGGATTGTTGGGTACTGGTGTAGAGGATTGTGGAATGGAGTCGAATGGACTGAAATGTGGTGGAATAGACGGGTCTGAATGTGCTTTAAGCAAATGGTTATCTGTGCATGTGAGTGTGCAGCTATGTGTGTTTGTGTGAGTGTTTCTGATTGGGATTCTGTGTGTGCGTTTGCTAGACTGTGTTTGTGATGGTGAGAGGGTGCTGTGTGAGTGTGCAGGTTTCTGAGCGGTAGGGCGAGAGTGAGTTTATATAAGTGGCTGGAGCATGTATATGAGTGTGATTATGCAGGTGTGCTTACGTGTGGGTGTGATTGTGACTGTGTGTGCGTATGAGAGCATTGAGACTGTAAGTGTCTGTGGGCCTCTGTGTGTAGTTGTGTAGTGTATGTGACAGTTTGTGAGTGCATGAGTCTGTGTGTGTTGGTAGGTGTGTGAGTGTGTGATGGTGTGTGCATGTGTGTCCGTGCGTTTGTCTGCATTCGTCTGTGAGTCCGTGTGCGACAGTTTGTGTGTCTCTGCGTGTATGTAGGTGTGTTTGTGTGAGAGTGTGTGATTGAGAATATGTGATAGTGAGTGAGATTCTGTGAGAGTGAGTGTGTGTGAGCAAGTGTGCAAGGGCAGTGTGTGAGCGTGTAAGTGTATAAGTGGTGTTCATATGTGAATGTGTTTTATTCCCTGAGAGCAAGAGTGTTTTAATGTTCAGGTGAGTGTGTGTCTGTGAGAGACTAGTTGTGAGAGTGGGAGTGCTAATCAGTGTATGAGTGACTGTGTTTTGTTTGCTTTTGTATGTTAGTGCGTGTGAGTCTTTGACTGTGGGTGTGCAGGAGTCTGTGTGCGGGAGTGTTGTGTGAGACAGTGTGTGTAACTCTATTTATCTTGTTGTGAGTGTGTGTGTCCGTGTGTGACTGAAGGTGAGTGTTTGAGTGTGTGTGATTGTGCATGTGCGTTATAGTGTTCAAGTGTGCATATTGCTGTGTGTGCTACAGTGAGTGTGAATGTAAGAGTGAAATTGTGTGTGCCTGAGTGTGATTGTGTCTGTGTGTGTCTGTGTGTGTAAGTGTGAGTGTGAATGTGTTCGAAATTTGTGAGTGACTGTGTGTGAATGTGAGTGTTTGTGTATGAATTTGTGTGAATGTTAGTGTGCACATGTGTGAGGGACATTTCATGAGAACGATTGACAGCATGTGTGAGTGTGCATATATGAGTCTGTGTGTGTGTGAGTGGGTGAATGAGTATGAGTGAGAGAGAGTGTAGGAGTGTGTGAGTGTGTGTTTGTGAGTGTGTATACAAGACTGTTGGATGAATGTGTGTGTTTGTGTGATTTTGCGTGTGCGCGTGAATTTGTGTCTGTGTGTGCATGTATGTGTGTTTGTGTGAATGTGTGGGTCTGTCAGTGTGTGTGTGTCAGTGTGAGTGAGTGAGGGTGATGGGCTGAAATATGATGCAGCCTGCGGTGTGATGTGTGACATTGATTGTGAATGGGAATGTAGGTCTGTGACAGTGTGTGTGAGATTGTGTTAGACTGTGAGTGTGTGTTGCTGTGTGTGAGAGTGCTTGATGGTGTGTTTGGATAGTTGTTTGTGTTGGCATACGTGTGAGTCTGTGACAATATGTGTAACTGTGAAACTAGGTGTATGTCTGTGATTTTGTGTGAATGTGGATATGTCATTGTGTGTGTTTCTGTGAGAGTGTGTGTGTGTAAGGGTGCAAGTGGCTGTGTGTGTGTGTGAGAGTGAGGAAGGTGATTGTATGTGATTGTGTGAGACTGTATGAGGAGGTGTGATTTAGTGTTGTGTTTAGTGTGTTTGTGAGAGACTAGTTGTGAGAGTGGGAGTGTTATTCTGCATGTATGACTGACTGTGTGCGCTTCGGTTTGTATGAGAGTGTGTGTGTGTGTTAGAATGTGGGTGTACATGTGTGGGAGCATGTGTGGGAGTTTTTAGTGTGTCTGTGAGAGTGTGTGTGAAATTGAATATGAGATAGTGTAATAGCTTCTGTGTGATAGTGTAAGTGTGCAAGGGGCAGTGTGTGAGTGTGTGAGAGTGTGAGAGGTATTCATATTTGATTGTTGTATTTTTATTGTGAGCAGGAGTGTTTTACTGTTCAGGTGAGTGTGTATTTGTGAGAGACTGAGTTGGAGTGTAACTCTGCGTTTATGAGAGACAGTGTGTGTTTGAGTTTGTATGGGAGTGTGAGTATTAGTGTGTGTGCATTTGAGTGAGAGTGTGTGTGTGAGCTATGAGTGTGAACGTGTGTGCTCGAGAGTATTTCTGGTTGAGTATGTGCGAGCATATGGAACAGAATGTGTGAGAGAGAGTGTGTGTGCATGTGTGTTAGCATTCATGTGTGCATATAGGTGTGTGTGATTCAGTGAGTGCGAGACGGTAAGGCTGTGTGTGCCTGAGTGTGTGTATGTGTGACTGAGTATATTTGTGCGTATGAATGTGATCGTGAGTATCGGAGATACTCTGTGTGTGTGAGTGTGTGATTTTTTGTATGAATGTGAGTGTCTGAGTGTGCGCATGGTGATGGACTTTGTGTGAGAGCAAATGTGGCATGTGTGAGTGTGCATTTGTGAGTCTGCATGTGTGTGAGTGGGTGAATGTGTACGTGTGTGTGAGAGAGTAGGAGTGTGTGTGAGCGATTGTTTGTGTATGTGTATACAAGACTGTAGCATGGCTGTGTGAGATTATTTCATTTTTGTGAGTGTGTGAGTTATTGTGTGTCTGTGTGTGTGCACGCATATGTATGAGAGTGTGTTTGTGTGAATGTTTGTCTGAATGTGCGGTACCGTGCGTGTGTCTGTGTGTGTGCCAGTGTGAGTGTGTGATGAGAATGTTGTGAAATATGCAACAAATGTGCCTGAGAGGTTTGATGACGAAATGGGTCATCTCTGATGTAACGGAAAGCCATAGAACGTGGTGGGAGACTACAGATAGTAGAGCAATGTTGAGGAATTTATTGGAATGTGGTGTATTGTGGCGCAATAGATGGATACTGTGTGTCATGGAAGAGAATGGATCCTTTGATGGAATGAAACGCAGTAGAACGTGGTGGATTGTTGTGGAATGGAGCAGAATGTTGTGAAATGGAGTAGAGTGCCGTGCATTGTGATGCAGGGGAGGGAACCTGAGTGGTTTGGACGCGATGGTAGCCTTCTTGCATGGAATGCAATGCAACAAAAAGTGATGGATTGTTGGGTACTGGTGTAGAGGATTGTGGAATGGAGTCGAATGGACTGAAATGTGGTGGAATAGACGGGTCTGAATGTGCTTTAAGCAAATGGTTATCTGTGCATGTGAGTGTGCAGCTATGTGTGTTTGTGTGAGTGTTTCTGATTGGGATTCTGTGTGTGCGTTTGCTAGACTGTGTTTGTGATGGTGAGAGGGTGCTGTGTGAGTGTGCAGGTTTCTGAGCGGTAGGGCGAGAGTGAGTTTATATAAGTGGCTGGAGCATGTATATGAGTGTGATTATGCAGGTGTGCTTACGTGTGGGTGTGATTGTGACTGTGTGTGCGTATGAGAGCATTGAGACTGTAAGTGTCTGTGGGCCTCTGTGTGTAGTTGTGTAGTGTATGTGACAGTTTGTGAGTGCATGAGTCTGTGTGTGTTGGTAGGTGTGTGAGTGTGTGATGGTGTGTGCATGTGTGTCCGTGCGTTTGTCTGCATTCGTCTGTGAGTCCGTGTGCGACAGTTTGTGTGTCTCTGCGTGTATGTAGGTGTGTTTGTGTGAGAGTGTGTGATTGAGAATATGTGATAGTGAGTGAGATTCTGTGAGAGTGAGTGTGTGTGAGCAAGTGTGCAAGGGCAGTGTGTGAGCGTGTAAGTGTATAAGTGGTGTTCATATGTGAATGTGTTTTATTCCCTGAGAGCAAGAGTGTTTTAATGTTCAGGTGAGTGTGTGTCTGTGAGAGACTAGTTGTGAGAGTGGGAGTGCTAATCAGTGTATGAGTGACTGTGTTTTGTTTGCTTTTGTATGTTAGTGCGTGTGAGTCTTTGACTGTGGGTGTGCAGGAGTCTGTGTGCGGGAGTGTTGTGTGAGACAGTGTGTGTAACTCTATTTATCTTGTTGTGAGTGTGTGTGTCCGTGTGTGACTGAAGGTGAGTGTTTGAGTGTGTGTGATTGTGCATGTGCGTTATAGTGTTCAAGTGTGCATATTGCTGTGTGTGCTACAGTGAGTGTGAATGTAAGAGTGAAATTGTGTGTGCCTGAGTGTGATTGTGTCTGTGTGTGTCTGTGTGTGTAAGTGTGAGTGTGAATGTGTTCGAAATTTGTGAGTGACTGTGTGTGAATGTGAGTGTTTGTGTATGAATTTGTGTGAATGTTAGTGTGCACATGTGTGAGGGACATTTCATGAGAACGATTGACAGCATGTGTGAGTGTGCATATATGAGTCTGTGTGTGTGTGAGTGGGTGAATGAGTATGAGTGAGAGAGAGTGTAGGAGTGTGTGAGTGTGTGTTTGTGAGTGTGTATACAAGACTGTTGGATGAATGTGTGTGTTTGTGTGATTTTGCGTGTGCGCGTGAATTTGTGTCTGTGTGTGCATGTATGTGTGTTTGTGTGAATGTGTGGGTCTGTCAGTGTGTGTGTGTCAGTGTGAGTGAGTGAGGGTGATGGGCTGAAATATGATGCAGCCTGCGGTGTGATGTGTGACATTGATTGTGAATGGGAATGTAGGTCTGTGACAGTGTGTGTGAGATTGTGTTAGACTGTGAGTGTGTGTTGCTGTGTGTGAGAGTGCTTGATGGTGTGTTTGGATAGTTGTTTGTGTTGGCATACGTGTGAGTCTGTGACAATATGTGTAACTGTGAAACTAGGTGTATGTCTGTGATTTTGTGTGAATGTGGATATGTCATTGTGTGTGTTTCTGTGAGAGTGTGTGTGTGTAAGGGTGCAAGTGGCTGTGTGTGTGTGTGAGAGTGAGGAAGGTGATTGTATGTGATTGTGTGAGACTGTATGAGGAGGTGTGATTTAGTGTTGTGTTTAGTGTGTTTGTGAGAGACTAGTTGTGAGAGTGGGAGTGTTATTCTGCATGTATGACTGACTGTGTGCGCTTCGGTTTGTATGAGAGTGTGTGTGTGTGTTAGAATGTGGGTGTACATGTGTGGGAGCATGTGTGGGAGTTTTTAGTGTGTCTGTGAGAGTGTGTGTGAAATTGAATATGAGATAGTGTAATAGCTTCTGTGTGATAGTGTAAGTGTGCAAGGGGCAGTGTGTGAGTGTGTGAGAGTGTGAGAGGTATTCATATTTGATTGTTGTATTTTTATTGTGAGCAGGAGTGTTTTACTGTTCAGGTGAGTGTGTATTTGTGAGAGACTGAGTTGGAGTGTAACTCTGCGTTTATGAGAGACAGTGTGTGTTTGAGTTTGTATGGGAGTGTGAGTATTAGTGTGTGTGCATTTGAGTGAGAGTGTGTGTGTGAGCTATGAGTGTGAACGTGTGTGCTCGAGAGTATTTCTGGTTGAGTATGTGCGAGCATATGGAACAGAATGTGTGAGAGAGAGTGTGTGTGCATGTGTGTTAGCATTCATGTGTGCATATAGGTGTGTGTGATTCAGTGAGTGCGAGACGGTAAGGCTGTGTGTGCCTGAGTGTGTGTATGTGTGACTGAGTATATTTGTGCGTATGAATGTGATCGTGAGTATCGGAGATACTCTGTGTGTGTGAGTGTGTGATTTTTTGTATGAATGTGAGTGTCTGAGTGTGCGCATGGTGATGGACTTTGTGTGAGAGCAAATGTGGCATGTGTGAGTGTGCATTTGTGAGTCTGCATGTGTGTGAGTGGGTGAATGTGTACGTGTGTGTGAGAGAGTAGGAGTGTGTGTGAGCGATTGTTTGTGTATGTGTATACAAGACTGTAGCATGGCTGTGTGAGATTATTTCATTTTTGTGAGTGTGTGAGTTATTGTGTGTCTGTGTGTGTGCACGCATATGTATGAGAGTGTGTTTGTGTGAATGTTTGTCTGAATGTGCGGTACCGTGCGTGTGTCTGTGTGTGTGCCAGTGTGAGTGTGTGATGAGAATGTTGTGAAATATGCAACAAATGTGCCTGAGAGGTTTGATGACGAAATGGGTCATCTCTGATGTAACGGAAAGCCATAGAACGTGGTGGGAGACTACAGATAGTAGAGCAATGTTGAGGAATTTATTGGAATGTGGTGTATTGTGGCGCAATAGATGGATACTGTGTGTCATGGAAGAGAATGGATCCTTTGATGGAATGAAACGCAGTAGAACGTGGTGGATTGTTGTGGAATGGAGCAGAATGTTGTGAAATGGAGTAGAGTGCCGTGCATTGTGATGCAGGGGAGGGAACCTGAGTGGTTTGGACGCGATGGTAGCCTTCTTGCATGGAATGCAATGCAACAAAAAGTGATGGATTGTTGGGTACTGGTGTAGAGGATTGTGGAATGGAGTCAAATGGACTGAAATGTGGTGGAATAGACGGGTCTGAATGTGCTTTAAGCAAATGGTTATCTGTGCATGTGAGTGTGCAGCTATGTGTGTTTGTGTGAGTGTTTCTGATTGGGATTCTGTGTGTGCGTTTGCTAGACTGTGTTTGTGATGGTGAGAGGGTGCTGTGTGAGTGTGCAGGTTTCTGAGCGGTAGGGCGAGAGTGAGTTTATATAAGTGGCTGGAGCATGTATATGAGTGTGATTATGCAGGTGTGCTTACGTGTGGGTGTGATTGTGACTGTGTGTGCGTATGAGAGCATTGAGACTGTAAGTGTCTGTGGGCCTCTGTGTGTAGTTGTGTAGTGTATGTGACAGTTTGTGAGTGCATGAGTCTGTGTGTGTTGGTAGGTGTGTGAGTGTGTGATGGTGTGTGCATGTGTGTCCGTGCGTTTGTCTGCATTCGTCTGTGAGTCCGTGTGCGACAGTTTGTGTGTCTCTGCGTGTATGTAGGTGTGTTTGTGTGAGAGTGTGTGATTGAGAATATGTGATAGTGAGTGAGATTCTGTGAGAGTGAGTGTGTGTGAGCAAGTGTGCAAGGGCAGTGTGTGAGCGTGTAAGTGTATAAGTGGTGTTCATATGTGAATGTGTTTTATTCCCTGAGAGCAAGAGTGTTTTAATGTTCAGGTGAGTGTGTGTCTGTGAGAGACTAGTTGTGAGAGTGGGAGTGCTAATCAGTGTATGAGTGACTGTGTTTTGTTTGCTTTTGTATGTTAGTGCGTGTGAGTCTTTGACTGTGGGTGTGCAGGAGTCTGTGTGCGGGAGTGTTGTGTGAGACAGTGTGTGTAACTCTATTTATCTTGTTGTGAGTGTGTGTGTCCGTGTGTGACTGAAGGTGAGTGTTTGAGTGTGTGTGATTGTGCATGTGCGTTATAGTGTTCAAGTGTGCATATTGCTGTGTGTGCTACAGTGAGTGTGAATGTAAGAGTGAAATTGTGTGTGCCTGAGTGTGATTGTGTCTGTGTGTGTCTGTGTGTGTAAGTGTGAGTGTGAATGTGTTCGAAATTTGTGAGTGACTGTGTGTGAATGTGAGTGTTTGTGTATGAATTTGTGTGAATGTTAGTGTGCACATGTGTGAGGGACATTTCATGAGAACGATTGACAGCATGTGTGAGTGTGCATATATGAGTCTGTGTGTGTGTGAGTGGGTGAATGAGTATGAGTGAGAGAGAGTGTAGGAGTGTGTGAGTGTGTGTTTGTGAGTGTGTATACAAGACTGTTGGATGAATGTGTGTGTTTGTGTGATTTTGCGTGTGCGCGTGAATTTGTGTCTGTGTGTGCATGTATGTGTGTTTGTGTGAATGTGTGGGTCTGTCAGTGTGTGTGTGTCAGTGTGAGTGAGTGAGGGTGATGGGCTGAAATATGATGCAGCCTGCGGTGTGATGTGTGACATTGATTGTGAATGGGAATGTAGGTCTGTGACAGTGTGTGTGAGATTGTGTTAGACTGTGAGTGTGTGTTGCTGTGTGTGAGAGTGCTTGATGGTGTGTTTGGATAGTTGTTTGTGTTGGCATACGTGTGAGTCTGTGACAATATGTGTAACTGTGAAACTAGGTGTATGTCTGTGATTTTGTGTGAATGTGGATATGTCATTGTGTGTGTTTCTGTGAGAGTGTGTGTGTGTAAGGGTGCAAGTGGCTGTGTGTGTGTGTGAGAGTGAGGAAGGTGATTGTATGTGATTGTGTGAGACTGTATGAGGAGGTGTGATTTAGTGTTGTGTTTAGTGTGTTTGTGAGAGACTAGTTGTGAGAGTGGGAGTGTTATTCTGCATGTATGACTGACTGTGTGCGCTTCGGTTTGTATGAGAGTGTGTGTGTGTGTTAGAATGTGGGTGTACATGTGTGGGAGCATGTGTGGGAGTTTTTAGTGTGTCTGTGAGAGTGTGTGTGAAATTGAATATGAGATAGTGTAATAGCTTCTGTGTGATAGTGTAAGTGTGCAAGGGGCAGTGTGTGAGTGTGTGAGAGTGTGAGAGGTATTCATATTTGATTGTTGTATTTTTATTGTGAGCAGGAGTGTTTTACTGTTCAGGTGAGTGTGTATTTGTGAGAGACTGAGTTGGAGTGTAACTCTGCGTTTATGAGAGACAGTGTGTGTTTGAGTTTGTATGGGAGTGTGAGTATTAGTGTGTGTGCATTTGAGTGAGAGTGTGTGTGTGAGCTATGAGTGTGAACGTGTGTGCTCGAGAGTATTTCTGGTTGAGTATGTGCGAGCATATGGAACAGAATGTGTGAGAGAGAGTGTGTGTGCATGTGTGTTAGCATTCATGTGTGCATATAGGTGTGTGTGATTCAGTGAGTGCGAGACGGTAAGGCTGTGTGTGCCTGAGTGTGTGTATGTGTGACTGAGTATATTTGTGCGTATGAATGTGATCGTGAGTATCGGAGATACTCTGTGTGTGTGAGTGTGTGATTTTTTGTATGAATGTGAGTGTCTGAGTGTGCGCATGGTGATGGACTTTGTGTGAGAGCAAATGTGGCATGTGTGAGTGTGCATTTGTGAGTCTGCATGTGTGTGAGTGGGTGAATGTGTACGTGTGTGTGAGAGAGTAGGAGTGTGTGTGAGCGATTGTTTGTGTATGTGTATACAAGACTGTAGCATGGCTGTGTGAGATTATTTCATTTTTGTGAGTGTGTGAGTTATTGTGTGTCTGTGTGTGTGCACGCATATGTATGAGAGTGTGTTTGTGTGAATGTTTGTCTGAATGTGCGGTACCGTGCGTGTGTCTGTGTGTGTGCCAGTGTGAGTGTGTGATGAGAATGTTGTGAAATATGCAACAAATGTGCCTGAGAGGTTTGATGACGAAATGGGTCATCTCTGATGTAACGGAAAGCCATAGAACGTGGTGGGAGACTACAGATAGTAGAGCAATGTTGAGGAATTTATTGGAATGTGGTGTATTGTGGCGCAATAGATGGATACTGTGTGTCATGGAAGAGAATGGATCCTTTGATGGAATGAAACGCAGTAGAACGTGGTGGATTGTTGTGGAATGGAGCAGAATGTTGTGAAATGGAGTAGAGTGCCGTGCATTGTGATGCAGGGGAGGGAACCTGAGTGGTTTGGACGCGATGGTAGCCTTCTTGCATGGAATGCAATGCAACAAAAAGTGATGGATTGTTGGGTACTGGTGTAGAGGATTGTGGAATGGAGTCGAATGGACTGAAATGTGGTGGAATAGACGGGTCTGAATGTGCTTTAAGCAAATGGTTATCTGTGCATGTGAGTGTGCAGCTATGTGTGTTTGTGTGAGTGTTTCTGATTGGGATTCTGTGTGTGCGTTTGCTAGACTGTGTTTGTGATGGTGAGAGGGTGCTGTGTGAGTGTGCAGGTTTCTGAGCGGTAGGGCGAGAGTGAGTTTATATAAGTGGCTGGAGCATGTATATGAGTGTGATTATGCAGGTGTGCTTACGTGTGGGTGTGATTGTGACTGTGTGTGCGTATGAGAGCATTGAGACTGTAAGTGTCTGTGGGCCTCTGTGTGTAGTTGTGTAGTGTATGTGACAGTTTGTGAGTGCATGAGTCTGTGTGTGTTGGTAGGTGTGTGAGTGTGTGATGGTGTGTGCATGTGTGTCCGTGCGTTTGTCTGCATTCGTCTGTGAGTCCGTGTGCGACAGTTTGTGTGTCTCTGCGTGTATGTAGGTGTGTTTGTGTGAGAGTGTGTGATTGAGAATATGTGATAGTGAGTGAGATTCTGTGAGAGTGAGTGTGTGTGAGCAAGTGTGCAAGGGCAGTGTGTGAGCGTGTAAGTGTATAAGTGGTGTTCATATGTGAATGTGTTTTATTCCCTGAGAGCAAGAGTGTTTTAATGTTCAGGTGAGTGTGTGTCTGTGAGAGACTAGTTGTGAGAGTGGGAGTGCTAATCAGTGTATGAGTGACTGTGTTTTGTTTGCTTTTGTATGTTAGTGCGTGTGAGTCTTTGACTGTGGGTGTGCAGGAGTCTGTGTGCGGGAGTGTTGTGTGAGACAGTGTGTGTAACTCTATTTATCTTGTTGTGAGTGTGTGTGTCCGTGTGTGACTGAAGGTGAGTGTTTGAGTGTGTGTGATTGTGCATGTGCGTTATAGTGTTCAAGTGTGCATATTGCTGTGTGTGCTACAGTGAGTGTGAATGTAAGAGTGAAATTGTGTGTGCCTGAGTGTGATTGTGTCTGTGTGTGTCTGTGTGTGTAAGTGTGAGTGTGAATGTGTTCGAAATTTGTGAGTGACTGTGTGTGAATGTGAGTGTTTGTGTATGAATTTGTGTGAATGTTAGTGTGCACATGTGTGAGGGACATTTCATGAGAACGATTGACAGCATGTGTGAGTGTGCATATATGAGTCTGTGTGTGTGTGAGTGGGTGAATGAGTATGAGTGAGAGAGAGTGTAGGAGTGTGTGAGTGTGTGTTTGTGAGTGTGTATACAAGACTGTTGGATGAATGTGTGTGTTTGTGTGATTTTGCGTGTGCGCGTGAATTTGTGTCTGTGTGTGCATGTATGTGTGTTTGTGTGAATGTGTGGGTCTGTCAGTGTGTGTGTGTCAGTGTGAGTGAGTGAGGGTGATGGGCTGAAATATGATGCAGCCTGCGGTGTGATGTGTGACATTGATTGTGAATGGGAATGTAGGTCTGTGACAGTGTGTGTGAGATTGTGTTAGACTGTGAGTGTGTGTTGCTGTGTGTGAGAGTGCTTGATGGTGTGTTTGGATAGTTGTTTGTGTTGGCATACGTGTGAGTCTGTGACAATATGTGTAACTGTGAAACTAGGTGTATGTCTGTGATTTTGTGTGAATGTGGATATGTCATTGTGTGTGTTTCTGTGAGAGTGTGTGTGTGTAAGGGTGCAAGTGGCTGTGTGTGTGTGTGAGAGTGAGGAAGGTGATTGTATGTGATTGTGTGAGACTGTATGAGGAGGTGTGATTTAGTGTTGTGTTTAGTGTGTTTGTGAGAGACTAGTTGTGAGAGTGGGAGTGTTATTCTGCATGTATGACTGACTGTGTGCGCTTCGGTTTGTATGAGAGTGTGTGTGTGTGTTAGAATGTGGGTGTACATGTGTGGGAGCATGTGTGGGAGTTTTTAGTGTGTCTGTGAGAGTGTGTGTGAAATTGAATATGAGATAGTGTAATAGCTTCTGTGTGATAGTGTAAGTGTGCAAGGGGCAGTGTGTGAGTGTGTGAGAGTGTGAGAGGTATTCATATTTGATTGTTGTATTTTTATTGTGAGCAGGAGTGTTTTACTGTTCAGGTGAGTGTGTATTTGTGAGAGACTGAGTTGGAGTGTAACTCTGCGTTTATGAGAGACAGTGTGTGTTTGAGTTTGTATGGGAGTGTGAGTATTAGTGTGTGTGCATTTGAGTGAGAGTGTGTGTGTGAGCTATGAGTGTGAACGTGTGTGCTCGAGAGTATTTCTGGTTGAGTATGTGCGAGCATATGGAACAGAATGTGTGAGAGAGAGTGTGTGTGCATGTGTGTTAGCATTCATGTGTGCATATAGGTGTGTGTGATTCAGTGAGTGCGAGACGGTAAGGCTGTGTGTGCCTGAGTGTGTGTATGTGTGACTGAGTATATTTGTGCGTATGAATGTGATCGTGAGTATCGGAGATACTCTGTGTGTGTGAGTGTGTGATTTTTTGTATGAATGTGAGTGTCTGAGTGTGCGCATGGTGATGGACTTTGTGTGAGAGCAAATGTGGCATGTGTGAGTGTGCATTTGTGAGTCTGCATGTGTGTGAGTGGGTGAATGTGTACGTGTGTGTGAGAGAGTAGGAGTGTGTGTGAGCGATTGTTTGTGTATGTGTATACAAGACTGTAGCATGGCTGTGTGAGATTATTTCATTTTTGTGAGTGTGTGAGTTATTGTGTGTCTGTGTGTGTGCACGCATATGTATGAGAGTGTGTTTGTGTGAATGTTTGTCTGAATGTGCGGTACCGTGCGTGTGTCTGTGTGTGTGCCAGTGTGAGTGTGTGATGAGAATGTTGTGAAATATGCAACAAATGTGCCTGAGAGGTTTGATGACGAAATGGGTCATCTCTGATGTAACGGAAAGCCATAGAACGTGGTGGGAGACTACAGATAGTAGAGCAATGTTGAGGAATTTATTGGAATGTGGTGTATTGTGGCGCAATAGATGGATACTGTGTGTCATGGAAGAGAATGGATCCTTTGATGGAATGAAACGCAGTAGAACGTGGTGGATTGTTGTGGAATGGAGCAGAATGTTGTGAAATGGAGTAGAGTGCCGTGCATTGTGATGCAGGGGAGGGAACCTGAGTGGTTTGGACGCGATGGTAGCCTTCTTGCATGGAATGCAATGCAACAAAAAGTGATGGATTGTTGGGTACTGGTGTAGAGGATTGTGGAATGGAGTCGAATGGACTGAAATGTGGTGGAATAGACGGGTCTGAATGTGCTTTAAGCAAATGGTTATCTGTGCATGTGAGTGTGCAGCTATGTGTGTTTGTGTGAGTGTTTCTGATTGGGATTCTGTGTGTGCGTTTGCTAGACTGTGTTTGTGATGGTGAGAGGGTGCTGTGTGAGTGTGCAGGTTTCTGAGCGGTAGGGCGAGAGTGAGTTTATATAAGTGGCTGGAGCATGTATATGAGTGTGATTATGCAGGTGTGCTTACGTGTGGGTGTGATTGTGACTGTGTGTGCGTATGAGAGCATTGAGACTGTAAGTGTCTGTGGGCCTCTGTGTGTAGTTGTGTAGTGTATGTGACAGTTTGTGAGTGCATGAGTCTGTGTGTGTTGGTAGGTGTGTGAGTGTGTGATGGTGTGTGCATGTGTGTCCGTGCGTTTGTCTGCATTCGTCTGTGAGTCCGTGTGCGACAGTTTGTGTGTCTCTGCGTGTATGTAGGTGTGTTTGTGTGAGAGTGTGTGATTGAGAATATGTGATAGTGAGTGAGATTCTGTGAGAGTGAGTGTGTGTGAGCAAGTGTGCAAGGGCAGTGTGTGAGCGTGTAAGTGTATAAGTGGTGTTCATATGTGAATGTGTTTTATTCCCTGAGAGCAAGAGTGTTTTAATGTTCAGGTGAGTGTGTGTCTGTGAGAGACTAGTTGTGAGAGTGGGAGTGCTAATCAGTGTATGAGTGACTGTGTTTTGTTTGCTTTTGTATGTTAGTGCGTGTGAGTCTTTGACTGTGGGTGTGCAGGAGTCTGTGTGCGGGAGTGTTGTGTGAGACAGTGTGTGTAACTCTATTTATCTTGTTGTGAGTGTGTGTGTCCGTGTGTGACTGAAGGTGAGTGTTTGAGTGTGTGTGATTGTGCATGTGCGTTATAGTGTTCAAGTGTGCATATTGCTGTGTGTGCTACAGTGAGTGTGAATGTAAGAGTGAAATTGTGTGTGCCTGAGTGTGATTGTGTCTGTGTGTGTCTGTGTGTGTAAGTGTGAGTGTGAATGTGTTCGAAATTTGTGAGTGACTGTGTGTGAATGTGAGTGTTTGTGTATGAATTTGTGTGAATGTTAGTGTGCACATGTGTGAGGGACATTTCATGAGAACGATTGACAGCATGTGTGAGTGTGCATATATGAGTCTGTGTGTGTGTGAGTGGGTGAATGAGTATGAGTGAGAGAGAGTGTAGGAGTGTGTGAGTGTGTGTTTGTGAGTGTGTATACAAGACTGTTGGATGAATGTGTGTGTTTGTGTGATTTTGCGTGTGCGCGTGAATTTGTGTCTGTGTGTGCATGTATGTGTGTTTGTGTGAATGTGTGGGTCTGTCAGTGTGTGTGTGTCAGTGTGAGTGAGTGAGGGTGATGGGCTGAAATATGATGCAGCCTGCGGTGTGATGTGTGACATTGATTGTGAATGGGAATGTAGGTCTGTGACAGTGTGTGTGAGATTGTGTTAGACTGTGAGTGTGTGTTGCTGTGTGTGAGAGTGCTTGATGGTGTGTTTGGATAGTTGTTTGTGTTGGCATACGTGTGAGTCTGTGACAATATGTGTAACTGTGAAACTAGGTGTATGTCTGTGATTTTGTGTGAATGTGGATATGTCATTGTGTGTGTTTCTGTGAGAGTGTGTGTGTGTAAGGGTGCAAGTGGCTGTGTGTGTGTGTGAGAGTGAGGAAGGTGATTGTATGTGATTGTGTGAGACTGTATGAGGAGGTGTGATTTAGTGTTGTGTTTAGTGTGTTTGTGAGAGACTAGTTGTGAGAGTGGGAGTGTTATTCTGCATGTATGACTGACTGTGTGCGCTTCGGTTTGTATGAGAGTGTGTGTGTGTGTTAGAATGTGGGTGTACATGTGTGGGAGCATGTGTGGGAGTTTTTAGTGTGTCTGTGAGAGTGTGTGTGAAATTGAATATGAGATAGTGTAATAGCTTCTGTGTGATAGTGTAAGTGTGCAAGGGGCAGTGTGTGAGTGTGTGAGAGTGTGAGAGGTATTCATATTTGATTGTTGTATTTTTATTGTGAGCAGGAGTGTTTTACTGTTCAGGTGAGTGTGTATTTGTGAGAGACTGAGTTGGAGTGTAACTCTGCGTTTATGAGAGACAGTGTGTGTTTGAGTTTGTATGGGAGTGTGAGTATTAGTGTGTGTGCATTTGAGTGAGAGTGTGTGTGTGAGCTATGAGTGTGAACGTGTGTGCTCGTGAGTATTTCTGGTTGAGTATGTGCGAGCATATGGAACAGAATGTGTGAGAGAGAGTGTGTGTGCATGTGTGTTAGCATTCATGTGTGCATATAGGTGTGTGTGATTCAGTGAGTGCGAGACGGTAAGGCTGTGTGTGCCTGAGTGTGTGTATGTGTGACTGAGTATATTTGTGCGTATGAATGTGATCGTGAGTATCGGAGATACTCTGTGTGTGTGAGTGTGTGATTTTTTGTATGAATGTGAGTGTCTGAGTGTGCGCATGGTGATGGACTTTGTGTGAGAGCAAATGTGGCATGTGTGAGTGTGCATTTGTGAGTCTGCATGTGTGTGAGTGGGTGAATGTGTACGTGTGTGTGAGAGAGTAGGAGTGTGTGTGAGCGATTGTTTGTGTATGTGTATACAAGACTGTAGCATGGCTGTGTGAGATTATTTCATTTTTGTGTGAGTGTGTGAGTTATTGTGTGTCTGTGTGTGTGCACGCATATGTATGAGAGTGTGTTTGTGTGAATGTTTGTCTGAATGTGCGGTACCGTGCGTGTGTCTGTGTGTGTGCCAGTGTGAGTGTGTGATGAGAATGTTGTGAAATATGCAACAAATGTGCCTGAGAGGTTTGATGACGAAATGGGTCATCTCTGATGTAACGGAAAGCCATAGAACGTGGTGGGAGACTACAGATAGTAGAGCAATGTTGAGGAATTTATTGGAATGTGGTGTATTGTGGCGCAATAGATGGATACTGTGTGTCATGGAAGAGAATGGATCCTTTGATGGAATGAAACGCAGTAGAACGTGGTGGATTGTTGTGGAATGGAGCAGAATGTTGTGAAATGGAGTAGAGTGCCGTGCATTGTGATGCAGGGGAGGGAACCTGAGTGGTTTGGACGCGATGGTAGCCTTCTTGCATGGAATGCAATGCAACAAAAAGTGATGGATTGTTGGGTACTGGTGTAGAGGATTGTGGAATGGAGTCGAATGGACTGAAATGTGGTGGAATAGACGGGTCTGAATGTGCTTTAAGCAAATGGTTATCTGTGCATGTGAGTGTGCAGCTATGTGTGTTTGTGTGAGTGTTTCTGATTGGGATTCTGTGTGTGCGTTTGCTAGACTGTGTTTGTGATGGTGAGAGGGTGCTGTGTGAGTGTGCAGGTTTCTGAGCGGTAGGGCGAGAGTGAGTTTATATAAGTGGCTGGAGCATGTATATGAGTGTGATTATG
The DNA here is from genome assembly GCF_030020395.1 of Manis pentadactyla. Classification (NCBI taxonomy): domain Eukaryota; kingdom Metazoa; phylum Chordata; class Mammalia; order Pholidota; family Manidae; genus Manis; species Manis pentadactyla. Next base: position 318,401 of record NW_026644602.1, on the reverse strand, counting down.
CAGGTGTGCTTACGTGTGGGTGTGATTGTGACTGTGTGTGCGTATGAGAGCATTGAGACTGTAAGTGTCTGTGGGCCTCTGTGTGTAGTTGTGTAGTGTATGTGACAGTTTGTGAGTGCATGAGTCTGTGTGTGTTGGTAGGTGTGTGAGTGTGTGATGGTGTGTGCATGTGTGTCCGTGCGTTTGTCTGCATTCGTCTGTGAGTCCGTGTGCGACAGTTTGTGTGTCTCTGCGTGTATGTAGGTGTGTTTGTGTGAGAGTGTGTGATTGAGAATATGTGATAGTGAGTGAGATTCTGTGAGAGTGAGTGTGTGTGAGCAAGTGTGCAAGGGCAGTGTGTGAGCGTGTAAGTGTATAAGTGGTGTTCATATGTGAATGTGTTTTATTCCCTGAGAGCAAGAGTGTTTTAATGTTCAGGTGAGTGTGTGTCTGTGAGAGACTAGTTGTGAGAGTGGGAGTGCTAATCAGTGTATGAGTGACTGTGTTTTGTTTGCTTTTGTATGTTAGTGCGTGTGAGTCTTTGACTGTGGGTGTGCAGGAGTCTGTGTGCGGGAGTGTTGTGTGAGACAGTGTGTGTAACTCTATTTATCTTGTTGTGAGTGTGTGTGTCCGTGTGTGACTGAAGGTGAGTGTTTGAGTGTGTGTGATTGTGCATGTGCGTTATAGTGTTCAAGTGTGCATATTGCTGTGTGTGCTACAGTGAGTGTGAATGTAAGAGTGAAATTGTGTGTGCCTGAGTGTGATTGTGTCTGTGTGTGTCTGTGTGTGTAAGTGTGAGTGTGAATGTGTTCGAAATTTGTGAGTGACTGTGTGTGAATGTGAGTGTTTGTGTATGAATTTGTGTGAATGTTAGTGTGCACATGTGTGAGGGACATTTCATGAGAACGATTGACAGCATGTGTGAGTGTGCATATATGAGTCTGTGTGTGTGTGAGTGGGTGAATGAGTATGAGTGAGAGAGAGTGTAGGAGTGTGTGAGTGTGTGTTTGTGAGTGTGTATACAAGACTGTTGGATGAATGTGTGTGTTTGTGTGATTTTGCGTGTGCGCGTGAATTTGTGTCTGTGTGTGCATGTATGTGTGTTTGTGTGAATGTGTGGGTCTGTCAGTGTGTGTGTGTCAGTGTGAGTGAGTGAGGGTGATGGGCTGAAATATGATGCAGCCTGCGGTGTGATGTGTGACATTGATTGTGAATGGGAATGTAGGTCTGTGACAGTGTGTGTGAGATTGTGTTAGACTGTGAGTGTGTGTTGCTGTGTGTGAGAGTGCTTGATGGTGTGTTTGGATAGTTGTTTGTGTTGGCATACGTGTGAGTCTGTGACAATATGTGTAACTGTGAAACTAGGTGTATGTCTGTGATTTTGTGTGAATGTGGATATGTCATTGTGTGTGTTTCTGTGAGAGTGTGTGTGTGTAAGGGTGCAAGTGGCTGTGTGTGTGTGTGAGAGTGAGGAAGGTGATTGTATGTGATTGTGTGAGACTGTATGAGGAGGTGTGATTTAGTGTTGTGTTTAGTGTGTTTGTGAGAGACTAGTTGTGAGAGTGGGAGTGTTATTCTGCATGTATGACTGACTGTGTGCGCTTCGGTTTGTATGAGAGTGTGTGTGTGTGTTAGAATGTGGGTGTACATGTGTGGGAGCATGTGTGGGAGTTTTTAGTGTGTCTGTGAGAGTGTGTGTGAAATTGAATATGAGATAGTGTAATAGCTTCTGTGTGATAGTGTAAGTGTGCAAGGGGCAGTGTGTGAGTGTGTGAGAGTGTGAGAGGTATTCATATTTGATTGTTGTATTTTTATTGTGAGCAGGAGTGTTTTACTGTTCAGGTGAGTGTGTATTTGTGAGAGACTGAGTTGGAGTGTAACTCTGCGTTTATGAGAGACAGTGTGTGTTTGAGTTTGTATGGGAGTGTGAGTATTAGTGTGTGTGCATTTGAGTGAGAGTGTGTGTGTGAGCTATGAGTGTGAACGTGTGTGCTCGTGAGTATTTCTGGTTGAGTATGTGCGAGCATATGGAACAGAATGTGTGAGAGAGAGTGTGTGTGCATGTGTGTTAGCATTCATGTGTGCATATAGGTGTGTGTGATTCAGTGAGTGCGAGACGGTAAGGCTGTGTGTGCCTGAGTGTGTGTATGTGTGACTGAGTATATTTGTGCGTATGAATGTGATCGTGAGTATCGGAGATACTCTGTGTGTGTGAGTGTGTGATTTTTTGTATGAATGTGAGTGTCTGAGTGTGCGCATGGTGATGGACTTTGTGTGAGAGCAAATGTGGCATGTGTGAGTGTGCATTTGTGAGTCTGCATGTGTGTGAGTGGGTGAATGTGTACGTGTGTGTGAGAGAGTAGGAGTGTGTGTGAGCGATTGTTTGTGTATGTGTATACAAGACTGTAGCATGGCTGTGTGAGATTATTTCATTTTTGTGTGAGTGTGTGAGTTATTGTGTGTCTGTGTGTGTGCACGCATATGTATGAGAGTGTGTTTGTGTGAATGTTTGTCTGAATGTGCGGTACCGTGCGTGTGTCTGTGTGTGTGCCAGTGTGAGTGTGTGATGAGAATGTTGTGAAATATGCAACAAATGTGCCTGAGAGGTTTGATGACGAAATGGGTCATCTCTGATGTAACGGAAAGCCATAGAACGTGGTGGGAGACTACAGATAGTAGAGCAATGTTGAGGAATTTATTGGAATGTGGTGTATTGTGGCGCAATAGATGGATACTGTGTGTCATGGAAGAGAATGGATCCTTTGATGGAATGAAACGCAGTAGAACGTGGTGGATTGTTGTGGAATGGAGCAGAATGTTGTGAAATGGAGTAGAGTGCCGTGCATTGTGATGCAGGGGAGGGAACCTGAGTGGTTTGGACGCGATGGTAGCCTTCTTGCATGGAATGCAATGCAACAAAAAGTGATGGATTGTTGGGTACTGGTGTAGAGGATTGTGGAATGGAGTCGAATGGACTGAAATGTGGTGGAATAGACGGGTCTGAATGTGCTTTAAGCAAATGGTTATCTGTGCATGTGAGTGTGCAGCTATGTGTGTTTGTGTGAGTGTTTCTGATTGGGATTCTGTGTGTGCGTTTGCTAGACTGTGTTTGTGATGGTGAGAGGGTGCTGTGTGAGTGTGCAGGTTTCTGAGCGGTAGGGCGAGAGTGAGTTTATATAAGTGGCTGGAGCATGTATATGAGTGTGATTATGCAGGTGTGCTTACGTGTGGGTGTGATTGTGACTGTGTGTGCGTATGAGAGCATTGAGACTGTAAGTGTCTGTGGGCCTCTGTGTGTAGTTGTGTAGTGTATGTGACAGTTTGTGAGTGCATGAGTCTGTGTGTGTTGGTAGGTGTGTGAGTGTGTGATGGTGTGTGCATGTGTGTCCGTGCGTTTGTCTGCATTCGTCTGTGAGTCCGTGTGCGACAGTTTGTGTGTCTCTGCGTGTATGTAGGTGTGTTTGTGTGAGAGTGTGTGATTGAGAATATGTGATAGTGAGTGAGATTCTGTGAGAGTGAGTGTGTGTGAGCAAGTGTGCAAGGGCAGTGTGTGAGCGTGTAAGTGTATAAGTGGTGTTCATATGTGAATGTGTTTTATTCCCTGAGAGCAAGAGTGTTTTAATGTTCAGGTGAGTGTGTGTCTGTGAGAGACTAGTTGTGAGAGTGGGAGTGCTAATCAGTGTATGAGTGACTGTGTTTTGTTTGCTTTTGTATGTTAGTGCGTGTGAGTCTTTGACTGTGGGTGTGCAGGAGTCTGTGTGCGGGAGTGTTGTGTGAGACAGTGTGTGTAACTCTATTTATCTTGTTGTGAGTGTGTGTGTCCGTGTGTGACTGAAGGTGAGTGTTTGAGTGTGTGTGATTGTGCATGTGCGTTATAGTGTTCAAGTGTGCATATTGCTGTGTGTGCTACAGTGAGTGTGAATGTAAGAGTGAAATTGTGTGTGCCTGAGTGTGATTGTGTCTGTGTGTGTCTGTGTGTGTAAGTGTGAGTGTGAATGTGTTCGAAATTTGTGAGTGACTGTGTGTGAATGTGAGTGTTTGTGTATGAATTTGTGTGAATGTTAGTGTGCACATGTGTGAGGGACATTTCATGAGAACGATTGACAGCATGTGTGAGTGTGCATATATGAGTCTGTGTGTGTGTGAGTGGGTGAATGAGTATGAGTGAGAGAGAGTGTAGGAGTGTGTGAGTGTGTGTTTGTGAGTGTGTATACAAGACTGTTGGATGAATGTGTGTGTTTGTGTGATTTTGCGTGTGCGCGTGAATTTGTGTCTGTGTGTGCATGTATGTGTGTTTGTGTGAATGTGTGGGTCTGTCAGTGTGTGTGTGTCAGTGTGAGTGAGTGAGGGTGATGGGCTGAAATATGATGCAGCCTGCGGTGTGATGTGTGACATTGATTGTGAATGGGAATGTAGGTCTGTGACAGTGTGTGTGAGATTGTGTTAGACTGTGAGTGTGTGTTGCTGTGTGTGAGAGTGCTTGATGGTGTGTTTGGATAGTTGTTTGTGTTGGCATACGTGTGAGTCTGTGACAATATGTGTAACTGTGAAACTAGGTGTATGTCTGTGATTTTGTGTGAATGTGGATATGTCATTGTGTGTGTTTCTGTGAGAGTGTGTGTGTGTAAGGGTGCAAGTGGCTGTGTGTGTGTGTGAGAGTGAGGAAGGTGATTGTATGTGATTGTGTGAGACTGTATGAGGAGGTGTGATTTAGTGTTGTGTTTAGTGTGTTTGTGAGAGACTAGTTGTGAGAGTGGGAGTGTTATTCTGCATGTATGACTGACTGTGTGCGCTTCGGTTTGTATGAGAGTGTGTGTGTGTGTTAGAATGTGGGTGTACATGTGTGGGAGCATGTGTGGGAGTTTTTAGTGTGTCTGTGAGAGTGTGTGTGAAATTGAATATGAGATAGTGTAATAGCTTCTGTGTGATAGTGTAAGTGTGCAAGGGGCAGTGTGTGAGTGTGTGAGAGTGTGAGAGGTATTCATATTTGATTGTTGTATTTTTATTGTGAGCAGGAGTGTTTTACTGTTCAGGTGAGTGTGTATTTGTGAGAGACTGAGTTGGAGTGTAACTCTGCGTTTATGAGAGACAGTGTGTGTTTGAGTTTGTATGGGAGTGTGAGTATTAGTGTGTGTGCATTTGAGTGAGAGTGTGTGTGTGAGCTATGAGTGTGAACGTGTGTGCTCGTGAGTATTTCTGGTTGAGTATGTGCGAGCATATGGAACAGAATGTGTGAGAGAGAGTGTGTGTGCATGTGTGTTAGCATTCATGTGTGCATATAGGTGTGTGTGATTCAGTGAGTGCGAGACGGTAAGGCTGTGTGTGCCTGAGTGTGTGTATGTGTGACTGAGTATATTTGTGCGTATGAATGTGATCGTGAGTATCGGAGATACTCTGTGTGTGTGAGTGTGTGATTTTTTGTATGAATGTGAGTGTCTGAGTGTGCGCATGGTGATGGACTTTGTGTGAGAGCAAATGTGGCATGTGTGAGTGTGCATTTGTGAGTCTGCATGTGTGTGAGTGGGTGAATGTGTACGTGTGTGTGAGAGAGTAGGAGTGTGTGTGAGCGATTGTTTGTGTATGTGTATACAAGACTGTAGCATGGCTGTGTGAGATTATTTCATTTTTGTGTGAGTGTGTGAGTTATTGTGTGTCTGTGTGTGTGCACGCATATGTATGAGAGTGTGTTTGTGTGAATGTTTGTCTGAATGTGCGGTACCGTGCGTGTGTCTGTGTGTGTGCCAGTGTGAGTGTGTGATGAGAATGTTGTGAAATATGCAACAAATGTGCCTGAGAGGTTTGATGACGAAATGGGTCATCTCTGATGTAACGGAAAGCCATAGAACGTGGTGGGAGACTACAGATAGTAGAGCAATGTTGAGGAATTTATTGGAATGTGGTGTATTGTGGCGCAATAGATGGATACTGTGTGTCATGGAAGAGAATGGATCCTTTGATGGAATGAAACGCAGTAGAACGTGGTGGATTGTTGTGGAATGGAGCAGAATGTTGTGAAATGGAGTAGAGTGCCGTGCATTGTGATGCAGGGGAGGGAACCTGAGTGGTTTGGACGCGATGGTAGCCTTCTTGCATGGAATGCAATGCAACAAAAAGTGATGGATTGTTGGGTACTGGTGTAGAGGATTGTGGAATGGAGTCGAATGGACTGAAATGTGGTGGAATAGACGGGTCTGAATGTGCTTTAAGCAAATGGTTATCTGTGCATGTGAGTGTGCAGCTATGTGTGTTTGTGTGAGTGTTTCTGATTGGGATTCTGTGTGTGCGTTTGCTAGACTGTGTTTGTGATGGTGAGAGGGTGCTGTGTGAGTGTGCAGGTTTCTGAGCGGTAGGGCGAGAGTGAGTTTATATAAGTGGCTGGAGCATGTATATGAGTGTGATTATGCAGGTGTGCTTACGTGTGGGTGTGATTGTGACTGTGTGTGCGTATGAGAGCATTGAGACTGTAAGTGTCTGTGGGCCTCTGTGTGTAGTTGTGTAGTGTATGTGACAGTTTGTGAGTGCATGAGTCTGTGTGTGTTGGTAGGTGTGTGAGTGTGTGATGGTGTGTGCATGTGTGTCCGTGCGTTTGTCTGCATTCGTCTGTGAGTCCGTGTGCGACAGTTTGTGTGTCTCTGCGTGTATGTAGGTGTGTTTGTGTGAGAGTGTGTGATTGAGAATATGTGATAGTGAGTGAGATTCTGTGAGAGTGAGTGTGTGTGAGCAAGTGTGCAAGGGCAGTGTGTGAGCGTGTAAGTGTATAAGTGGTGTTCATATGTGAATGTGTTTTATTCCCTGAGAGCAAGAGTGTTTTAATGTTCAGGTGAGTGTGTGTCTGTGAGAGACTAGTTGTGAGAGTGGGAGTGCTAATCAGTGTATGAGTGACTGTGTTTTGTTTGCTTTTGTATGTTAGTGCGTGTGAGTCTTTGACTGTGGGTGTGCAGGAGTCTGTGTGCGGGAGTGTTGTGTGAGACAGTGTGTGTAACTCTATTTATCTTGTTGTGAGTGTGTGTGTCCGTGTGTGACTGAAGGTGAGTGTTTGAGTGTGTGTGATTGTGCATGTGCGTTATAGTGTTCAAGTGTGCATATTGCTGTGTGTGCTACAGTGAGTGTGAATGTAAGAGTGAAATTGTGTGTGCCTGAGTGTGATTGTGTCTGTGTGTGTCTGTGTGTGTAAGTGTGAGTGTGAATGTGTTCGAAATTTGTGAGTGACTGTGTGTGAATGTGAGTGTTTGTGTATGAATTTGTGTGAATGTTAGTGTGCACATGTGTGAGGGACATTTCATGAGAACGATTGACAGCATGTGTGAGTGTGCATATATGAGTCTGTGTGTGTGTGAGTGGGTGAATGAGTATGAGTGAGAGAGAGTGTAGGAGTGTGTGAGTGTGTGTTTGTGAGTGTGTATACAAGACTGTTGGATGAATGTGTGTGTTTGTGTGATTTTGCGTGTGCGCGTGAATTTGTGTCTGTGTGTGCATGTATGTGTGTTTGTGTGAATGTGTGGGTCTGTCAGTGTGTGTGTGTCAGTGTGAGTGAGTGAGGGTGATGGGCTGAAATATGATGCAGCCTGCGGTGTGATGTGTGACATTGATTGTGAATGGGAATGTAGGTCTGTGACAGTGTGTGTGAGATTGTGTTAGACTGTGAGTGTGTGTTGCTGTGTGTGAGAGTGCTTGATGGTGTGTTTGGATAGTTGTTTGTGTTGGCATACGTGTGAGTCTGTGACAATATGTGTAACTGTGAAACTAGGTGTATGTCTGTGATTTTGTGTGAATGTGGATATGTCATTGTGTGTGTTTCTGTGAGAGTGTGTGTGTGTAAGGGTGCAAGTGGCTGTGTGTGTGTGTGAGAGTGAGGAAGGTGATTGTATGTGATTGTGTGAGACTGTATGAGGAGGTGTGATTTAGTGTTGTGTTTAGTGTGTTTGTGAGAGACTAGTTGTGAGAGTGGGAGTGTTATTCTGCATGTATGACTGACTGTGTGCGCTTCGGTTTGTATGAGAGTGTGTGTGTGTGTTAGAATGTGGGTGTACATGTGTGGGAGCATGTGTGGGAGTTTTTAGTGTGTCTGTGAGAGTGTGTGTGAAATTGAATATGAGATAGTGTAATAGCTTCTGTGTGATAGTGTAAGTGTGCAAGGGGCAGTGTGTGAGTGTGTGAGAGTGTGAGAGGTATTCATATTTGATTGTTGTATTTTTATTGTGAGCAGGAGTGTTTTACTGTTCAGGTGAGTGTGTATTTGTGAGAGACTGAGTTGGAGTGTAACTCTGCGTTTATGAGAGACAGTGTGTGTTTGAGTTTGTATGGGAGTGTGAGTATTAGTGTGTGTGCATTTGAGTGAGAGTGTGTGTGTGAGCTATGAGTGTGAACGTGTGTGCTCGTGAGTATTTCTGGTTGAGTATGTGCGAGCATATGGAACAGAATGTGTGAGAGAGAGTGTGTGTGCATGTGTGTTAGCATTCATGTGTGCATATAGGTGTGTGTGATTCAGTGAGTGCGAGACGGTAAGGCTGTGTGTGCCTGAGTGTGTGTATGTGTGACTGAGTATATTTGTGCGTATGAATGTGATCGTGAGTATCGGAGATACTCTGTGTGTGTGAGTGTGTGATTTTTTGTATGAATGTGAGTGTCTGAGTGTGCGCATGGTGATGGACTTTGTGTGAGAGCAAATGTGGCATGTGTGAGTGTGCATTTGTGAGTCTGCATGTGTGTGAGTGGGTGAATGTGTACGTGTGTGTGAGAGAGTAGGAGTGTGTGTGAGCGATTGTTTGTGTATGTGTATACAAGACTGTAGCATGGCTGTGTGAGATTATTTCATTTTTGTGTGAGTGTGTGAGTTATTGTGTGTCTGTGTGTGTGCACGCATATGTATGAGAGTGTGTTTGTGTGAATGTTTGTCTGAATGTGCGGTACCGTGCGTGTGTCTGTGTGTGTGCCAGTGTGAGTGTGTGATGAGAATGTTGTGAAATATGCAACAAATGTGCCTGAGAGGTTTGATGACGAAATGGGTCATCTCTGATGTAACGGAAAGCCATAGAACGTGGTGGGAGACTACAGATAGTAGAGCAATGTTGAGGAATTTATTGGAATGTGGTGTATTGTGGCGCAATAGATGGATACTGTGTGTCATGGAAGAGAATGGATCCTTTGATGGAATGAAACGCAGTAGAACGTGGTGGATTGTTGTGGAATGGAGCAGAATGTTGTGAAATGGAGTAGAGTGCCGTGCATTGTGATGCAGGGGAGGGAACCTGAGTGGTTTGGACGCGATGGTAGCCTTCTTGCATGGAATGCAATGCAACAAAAAGTGATGGATTGTTGGGTACTGGTGTAGAGGATTGTGGAATGGAGTCGAATGGACTGAAATGTGGTGGAATAGACGGGTCTGAATGTGCTTTAAGCAAATGGTTATCTGTGCATGTGAGTGTGCAGCTATGTGTGTTTGTGTGAGTGTTTCTGATTGGGATTCTGTGTGTGCGTTTGCTAGACTGTGTTTGTGATGGTGAGAGGGTGCTGTGTGAGTGTGCAGGTTTCTGAGCGGTAGGGCGAGAGTGAGTTTATATAAGTGGCTGGAGCATGTATATGAGTGTGATTATGCAGGTGTGCTTACGTGTGGGTGTGATTGTGACTGTGTGTGCGTATGAGAGCATTGAGACTGTAAGTGTCTGTGGGCCTCTGTGTGTAGTTGTGTAGTGTATGTGACAGTTTGTGAGTGCATGAGTCTGTGTGTGTTGGTAGGTGTGTGAGTGTGTGATGGTGTGTGCATGTGTGTCCGTGCGTTTGTCTGCATTCGTCTGTGAGTCCGTGTGCGACAGTTTGTGTGTCTCTGCGTGTATGTAGGTGTGTTTGTGTGAGAGTGTGTGATTGAGAATATGTGATAGTGAGTGAGATTCTGTGAGAGTGAGTGTGTGTGAGCAAGTGTGCAAGGGCAGTGTGTGAGCGTGTAAGTGTATAAGTGGTGTTCATATGTGAATGTGTTTTATTCCCTGAGAGCAAGAGTGTTTTAATGTTCAGGTGAGTGTGTGTCTGTGAGAGACTAGTTGTGAGAGTGGGAGTGCTAATCAGTGTATGAGTGACTGTGTTTTGTTTGCTTTTGTATGTTAGTGCGTGTGAGTCTTTGACTGTGGGTGTGCAGGAGTCTGTGTGCGGGAGTGTTGTGTGAGACAGTGTGTGTAACTCTATTTATCTTGTTGTGAGTGTGTGTGTCCGTGTGTGACTGAAGGTGAGTGTTTGAGTGTGTGTGATTGTGCATGTGCGTTATAGTGTTCAAGTGTGCATATTGCTGTGTGTGCTACAGTGAGTGTGAATGTAAGAGTGAAATTGTGTGTGCCTGAGTGTGATTGTGTCTGTGTGTGTCTGTGTGTGTAAGTGTGAGTGTGAATGTGTTCGAAATTTGTGAGTGACTGTGTGTGAATGTGAGTGTTTGTGTATGAATTTGTGTGAATGTTAGTGTGCACATGTGTGAGGGACATTTCATGAGAACGATTGACAGCATGTGTGAGTGTGCATATATGAGTCTGTGTGTGTGTGAGTGGGTGAATGAGTATGAGTGAGAGAGAGTGTAGGAGTGTGTGAGTGTGTGTTTGTGAGTGTGTATACAAGACTGTTGGATGAATGTGTGTGTTTGTGTGATTTTGCGTGTGCGCGTGAATTTGTGTCTGTGTGTGCATGTATGTGTGTTTGTGTGAATGTGTGGGTCTGTCAGTGTGTGTGTGTCAGTGTGAGTGAGTGAGGGTGATGGGCTGAAATATGATGCAGCCTGCGGTGTGATGTGTGACATTGATTGTGAATGGGAATGTAGGTCTGTGACAGTGTGTGTGAGATTGTGTTAGACTGTGAGTGTGTGTTGCTGTGTGTGAGAGTGCTTGATGGTGTGTTTGGATAGTTGTTTGTGTTGGCATACGTGTGAGTCTGTGACAATATGTGTAACTGTGAAACTAGGTGTATGTCTGTGATTTTGTGTGAATGTGGATATGTCATTGTGTGTGTTTCTGTGAGAGTGTGTGTGTGTAAGGGTGCAAGTGGCTGTGTGTGTGTGTGAGAGTGAGGAAGGTGATTGTATGTGATTGTGTGAGACTGTATGAGGAGGTGTGATTTAGTGTTGTGTTTAGTGTGTTTGTGAGAGACTAGTTGTGAGAGTGGGAGTGTTATTCTGCATGTATGACTGACTGTGTGCGCTTCGGTTTGTATGAGAGTGTGTGTGTGTGTTAGAATGTGGGTGTACATGTGTGGGAGCATGTGTGGGAGTTTTTAGTGTGTCTGTGAGAGTGTGTGTGAAATTGAATATGAGATAGTGTAATAGCTTCTGTGTGATAGTGTAAGTGTGCAAGGGGCAGTGTGTGAGTGTGTGAGAGTGTGAGAGGTATTCATATTTGATTGTTGTATTTTTATTGTGAGCAGGAGTGTTTTACTGTTCAGGTGAGTGTGTATTTGTGAGAGACTGAGTTGGAGTGTAACTCTGCGTTTATGAGAGACAGTGTGTGTTTGAGTTTGTATGGGAGTGTGAGTATTAGTGTGTGTGCATTTGAGTGAGAGTGTGTGTGTGAGCTATGAGTGTGAACGTGTGTGCTCGTGAGTATTTCTGGTTGAGTATGTGCGAGCATATGGAACAGAATGTGTGAGAGAGAGTGTGTGTGCATGTGTGTTAGCATTCATGTGTGCATATAGGTGTGTGTGATTCAGTGAGTGCGAGACGGTAAGGCTGTGTGTGCCTGAGTGTGTGTATGTGTGACTGAGTATATTTGTGCGTATGAATGTGATCGTGAGTATCGGAGATACTCTGTGTGTGTGAGTGTGTGATTTTTTGTATGAATGTGAGTGTCTGAGTGTGCGCATGGTGATGGACTTTGTGTGAGAGCAAATGTGGCATGTGTGAGTGTGCATTTGTGAGTCTGCATGTGTGTGAGTGGGTGAATGTGTACGTGTGTGTGAGAGAGTAGGAGTGTGTGTGAGCGATTGTTTGTGTATGTGTATACAAGACTGTAGCATGGCTGTGTGAGATTATTTCATTTTTGTGTGAGTGTGTGAGTTATTGTGTGTCTGTGTGTGTGCACGCATATGTATGAGAGTGTGTTTGTGTGAATGTTTGTCTGAATGTGCGGTACCGTGCGTGTGTCTGTGTGTGTGCCAGTGTGAGTGTGTGATGAGAATGTTGTGAAATATGCAACAAATGTGCCTGAGAGGTTTGATGACGAAATGGGTCATCTCTGATGTAACGGAAAGCCATAGAACGTGGTGGGAGACTACAGATAGTAGAGCAATGTTGAGGAATTTATTGGAATGTGGTGTATTGTGGCGCAATAGATGGATACTGTGTGTCATGGAAGAGAATGGATCCTTTGATGGAATGAAACGCAGTAGAACGTGGTGGATTGTTGTGGAATGGAGCAGAATGTTGTGAAATGGAGTAGAGTGCCGTGCATTGTGATGCAGGGGAGGGAACCTGAGTGGTTTGGACGCGATGGTAGCCTTCTTGCATGGAATGCAATGCAACAAAAAGTGATGGATTGTTGGGTACTGGTGTAGAGGATTGTGGAATGGAGTCGAATGGACTGAAATGTGGTGGAATAGACGGGTCTGAATGTGCTTTAAGCAAATGGTTATCTGTGCATGTGAGTGTGCAGCTATGTGTGTTTGTGTGAGTGTTTCTGATTGGGATTCTGTGTGTGCGTTTGCTAGACTGTGTTTGTGATGGTGAGAGGGTGCTGTGTGAGTGTGCAGGTTTCTGAGCGGTAGGGCGAGAGTGAGTTTATATAAGTGGCTGGAGCATGTATATGAGTGTGATTATGCAGGTGTGCTTACGTGTGGGTGTGATTGTGACTGTGTGTGCGTATGAGAGCATTGAGACTGTAAGTGTCTGTGGGCCTCTGTGTGTAGTTGTGTAGTGTATGTGACAGTTTGTGAGTGCATGAGTCTGTGTGTGTTGGTAGGTGTGTGAGTGTGTGATGGTGTGTGCATGTGTGTCCGTGCGTTTGTCTGCATTCGTCTGTGAGTCCGTGTGCGACAGTTTGTGTGTCTCTGCGTGTATGTAGGTGTGTTTGTGTGAGAGTGTGTGATTGAGAATATGTGATAGTGAGTGAGATTCTGTGAGAGTGAGTGTGTGTGAGCAAGTGTGCAAGGGCAGTGTGTGAGCGTGTAAGTGTATAAGTGGTGTTCATATGTGAATGTGTTTTATTCCCTGAGAGCAAGAGTGTTTTAATGTTCAGGTGAGTGTGTGTCTGTGAGAGACTAGTTGTGAGAGTGGGAGTGCTAATCAGTGTATGAGTGACTGTGTTTTGTTTGCTTTTGTATGTTAGTGCGTGTGAGTCTTTGACTGTGGGTGTGCAGGAGTCTGTGTGCGGGAGTGTTGTGTGAGACAGTGTGTGTAACTCTATTTATCTTGTTGTGAGTGTGTGTGTCCGTGTGTGACTGAAGGTGAGTGTTTGAGTGTGTGTGATTGTGCATGTGCGTTATAGTGTTCAAGTGTGCATATTGCTGTGTGTGCTACAGTGAGTGTGAATGTAAGAGTGAAATTGTGTGTGCCTGAGTGTGATTGTGTCTGTGTGTGTCTGTGTGTGTAAGTGTGAGTGTGAATGTGTTCGAAATTTGTGAGTGACTGTGTGTGAATGTGAGTGTTTGTGTATGAATTTGTGTGAATGTTAGTGTGCACATGTGTGAGGGACATTTCATGAGAACGATTGACAGCATGTGTGAGTGTGCATATATGAGTCTGTGTGTGTGTGAGTGGGTGAATGAGTATGAGTGAGAGAGAGTGTAGGAGTGTGTGAGTGTGTGTTTGTGAGTGTGTATACAAGACTGTTGGATGAATGTGTGTGTTTGTGTGATTTTGCGTGTGCGCGTGAATTTGTGTCTGTGTGTGCATGTATGTGTGTTTGTGTGAATGTGTGGGTCTGTCAGTGTGTGTGTGTCAGTGTGAGTGAGTGAGGGTGATGGGCTGAAATATGATGCAGCCTGCGGTGTGATGTGTGACATTGATTGTGAATGGGAATGTAGGTCTGTGACAGTGTGTGTGAGATTGTGTTAGACTGTGAGTGTGTGTTGCTGTGTGTGAGAGTGCTTGATGGTGTGTTTGGATAGTTGTTTGTGTTGGCATACGTGTGAGTCTGTGACAATATGTGTAACTGTGAAACTAGGTGTATGTCTGTGATTTTGTGTGAATGTGGATATGTCATTGTGTGTGTTTCTGTGAGAGTGTGTGTGTGTAAGGGTGCAAGTGGCTGTGTGTGTGTGTGAGAGTGAGGAAGGTGATTGTATGTGATTGTGTGAGACTGTATGAGGAGGTGTGATTTAGTGTTGTGTTTAGTGTGTTTGTGAGAGACTAGTTGTGAGAGTGGGAGTGTTATTCTGCATGTATGACTGACTGTGTGCGCTTCGGTTTGTATGAGAGTGTGTGTGTGTGTTAGAATGTGGGTGTACATGTGTGGGAGCATGTGTGGGAGTTTTTAGTGTGTCTGTGAGAGTGTGTGTGAAATTGAATATGAGATAGTGTAATAGCTTCTGTGTGATAGTGTAAGTGTGCAAGGGGCAGTGTGTGAGTGTGTGAGAGTGTGAGAGGTATTCATATTTGATTGTTGTATTTTTATTGTGAGCAGGAGTGTTTTACTGTTCAGGTGAGTGTGTATTTGTGAGAGACTGAGTTGGAGTGTAACTCTGCGTTTATGAGAGACAGTGTGTGTTTGAGTTTGTATGGGAGTGTGAGTATTAGTGTGTGTGCATTTGAGTGAGAGTGTGTGTGTGAGCTATGAGTGTGAACGTGTGTGCTCGTGAGTATTTCTGGTTGAGTATGTGCGAGCATATGGAACAGAATGTGTGAGAGAGAGTGTGTGTGCATGTGTGTTAGCATTCATGTGTGCATATAGGTGTGTGTGATTCAGTGAGTGCGAGACGGTAAGGCTGTGTGTGCCTGAGTGTGTGTATGTGTGACTGAGTATATTTGTGCGTATGAATGTGATCGTGAGTATCGGAGATACTCTGTGTGTGTGAGTGTGTGATTTTTTGTATGAATGTGAGTGTCTGAGTGTGCGCATGGTGATGGACTTTGTGTGAGAGCAAATGTGGCATGTGTGAGTGTGCATTTGTGAGTCTGCATGTGTGTGAGTGGGTGAATGTGTACGTGTGTGTGAGAGAGTAGGAGTGTGTGTGAGCGATTGTTTGTGTATGTGTATACAAGACTGTAGCATGGCTGTGTGAGATTATTTCATTTTTGTGTGAGTGTGTGAGTTATTGTGTGTCTGTGTGTGTGCACGCATATGTATGAGAGTGTGTTTGTGTGAATGTTTGTCTGAATGTGCGGTACCGTGCGTGTGTCTGTGTGTGTGCCAGTGTGAGTGTGTGATGAGAATGTTGTGAAATATGCAACAAATGTGCCTGAGAGGTTTGATGACGAAATGGGTCATCTCTGATGTAACGGAAAGCCATAGAACGTGGTGGGAGACTACAGATAGTAGAGCAATGTTGAGGAATTTATTGGAATGTGGTGTATTGTGGCGCAATAGATGGATACTGTGTGTCATGGAAGAGAATGGATCCTTTGATGGAATGAAACGCAGTAGAACGTGGTGGATTGTTGTGGAATGGAGCAGAATGTTGTGAAATGGAGTAGAGTGCCGTGCATTGTGATGCAGGGGAGGGAACCTGAGTGGTTTGGACGCGATGGTAGCCTTCTTGCATGGAATGCAATGCAACAAAAAGTGATGGATTGTTGGGTACTGGTGTAGAGGATTGTGGAATGGAGTCGAATGGACTGAAATGTGGTGGAATAGACGGGTCTGAATGTGCTTTAAGCAAATGGTTATCTGTGCATGTGAGTGTGCAGCTATGTGTGTTTGTGTGAGTGTTTCTGATTGGGATTCTGTGTGTGCGTTTGCTAGACTGTGTTTGTGATGGTGAGAGGGTGCTGTGTGAGTGTGCAGGTTTCTGAGCGGTAGGGCGAGAGTGAGTTTATATAAGTGGCTGGAGCATGTATATGAGTGTGATTATGCAGGTGTGCTTACGTGTGGGTGTGATTGTGACTGTGTGTGCGTATGAGAGCATTGAGACTGTAAGTGTCTGTGGGCCTCTGTGTGTAGTTGTGTAGTGTATGTGACAGTTTGTGAGTGCATGAGTCTGTGTGTGTTGGTAGGTGTGTGAGTGTGTGATGGTGTGTGCATGTGTGTCCGTGCGTTTGTCTGCATTCGTCTGTGAGTCCGTGTGCGACAGTTTGTGTGTCTCTGCGTGTATGTAGGTGTGTTTGTGTGAGAGTGTGTGATTGAGAATATGTGATAGTGAGTGAGATTCTGTGAGAGTGAGTGTGTGTGAGCAAGTGTGCAAGGGCAGTGTGTGAGCGTGTAAGTGTATAAGTGGTGTTCATATGTGAATGTGTTTTATTCCCTGAGAGCAAGAGTGTTTTAATGTTCAGGTGAGTGTGTGTCTGTGAGAGACTAGTTGTGAGAGTGGGAGTGCTAATCAGTGTATGAGTGACTGTGTTTTGTTTGCTTTTGTATGTTAGTGCGTGTGAGTCTTTGACTGTGGGTGTGCAGGAGTCTGTGTGCGGGAGTGTTGTGTGAGACAGTGTGTGTAACTCTATTTATCTTGTTGTGAGTGTGTGTGTCCGTGTGTGACTGAAGGTGAGTGTTTGAGTGTGTGTGATTGTGCATGTGCGTTATAGTGTTCAAGTGTGCATATTGCTGTGTGTGCTACAGTGAGTGTGAATGTAAGAGTGAAATTGTGTGTGCCTGAGTGTGATTGTGTCTGTGTGTGTCTGTGTGTGTAAGTGTGAGTGTGAATGTGTTCGAAATTTGTGAGTGACTGTGTGTGAATGTGAGTGTTTGTGTATGAATTTGTGTGAATGTTAGTGTGCACATGTGTGAGGGACATTTCATGAGAACGATTGACAGCATGTGTGAGTGTGCATATATGAGTCTGTGTGTGTGTGAGTGGGTGAATGAGTATGAGTGAGAGAGAGTGTAGGAGTGTGTGAGTGTGTGTTTGTGAGTGTGTATACAAGACTGTTGGATGAATGTGTGTGTTTGTGTGATTTTGCGTGTGCGCGTGAATTTGTGTCTGTGTGTGCATGTATGTGTGTTTGTGTGAATGTGTGGGTCTGTCAGTGTGTGTGTGTCAGTGTGAGTGAGTGAGGGTGATGGGCTGAAATATGATGCAGCCTGCGGTGTGATGTGTGACATTGATTGTGAATGGGAATGTAGGTCTGTGACAGTGTGTGTGAGATTGTGTTAGACTGTGAGTGTGTGTTGCTGTGTGTGAGAGTGCTTGATGGTGTGTTTGGATAGTTGTTTGTGTTGGCATACGTGTGAGTCTGTGACAATATGTGTAACTGTGAAACTAGGTGTATGTCTGTGATTTTGTGTGAATGTGGATATGTCATTGTGTGTGTTTCTGTGAGAGTGTGTGTGTGTAAGGGTGCAAGTGGCTGTGTGTGTGTGTGAGAGTGAGGAAGGTGATTGTATGTGATTGTGTGAGACTGTATGAGGAGGTGTGATTTAGTGTTGTGTTTAGTGTGTTTGTGAGAGACTAGTTGTGAGAGTGGGAGTGTTATTCTGCATGTATGACTGACTGTGTGCGCTTCGGTTTGTATGAGAGTGTGTGTGTGTGTGTTAGAATGTGGGTGTACATGTGTGGGAGCATGTGTGGGAGTTTTTAGTGTGTCTGTGAGAGTGTGTGTGAAATTGAATATGAGATAGTGTAATAGCTTCTGTGTGATAGTGTAAGTGTGCAAGGGGCAGTGTGTGAGTGTGTGAGAGTGTGAGAGGTATTCATATTTGATTGTTGTATTTTTATTGTGAGCAGGAGTGTTTTACTGTTCAGGTGAGTGTGTATTTGTGAGAGACTGAGTTGGAGTGTAACTCTGCGTTTATGAGAGACAGTGTGTGTTTGAGTTTGTATGGGAGTGTGAGTATTAGTGTGTGTGCATTTGAGTGAGAGTGTGTGTGTGAGCTATGAGTGTGAACGTGTGTGCTCGAGAGTATTTCTGGTTGAGTATGTGCGAGCATATGGAACAGAATGTGTGAGAGAGAGTGTGTGTGCATGTGTGTTAGCATTCATGTGTGCATATAGGTGTGTGTGATTCAGTGAGTGCGAGACGGTAAGGCTGTGTGTGCCTGAGTGTGTGTATGTGTGACTGAGTATATTTGTGCGTATGAATGTGATCGTGAGTATCGGAGATACTCTGTGTGTGTGAGTGTGTGATTTTTTGTATGAATGTGAGTGTCTGAGTGTGCGCATGGTGATGGACTTTGTGTGAGAGCAAATGTGGCATGTGTGAGTGTGCATTTGTGAGTCTGCATGTGTGTGAGTGGGTGAATGTGTACGTGTGTGTGAGAGAGTAGGAGTGTGTGTGAGCGATTGTTTGTGTATGTGTATACAAGACTGTAGCATGGCTGTGTGAGATTATTTCATTTTTGTGAGTGTGTGAGTTATTGTGTGTCTGT